>NW_007795836.1:0-1444 GCF_000696425.1 Galeopterus variegatus | reverse complement strand
GTTTTGCTACCTAATGAATATTCAGTTAAGGGGTTGGTTCCCAGTTATGTAACATTAGTCTTGCAAATACACAGTTGGTCTCTTCTAAAGCATGTTCATTGGACAAGTCCCATCATATGCACCAGGCATATTGAAGAATGTTCTGTGCTCTCTAGCACTTCTAGTGGAAGGTCATGCAGCTACCAGGGTTATATAACCCTTCTCTACTGAGGATGCTCAGCCCTGGATTTGCATAAGCCAGCCCCTTGTAGTCTCATTTTCTCCATGTTGATGCTGAAAATAGGTCTCACTGGCAACAGTAACTTTCCTCTAGGGGAGAGCCTAGAGGAGGAGACCTGAGACTTTGGAGAGTGGCTGAAAACTCAGAGGCATGTCCTGAAACCTGAGCCTAGGGAAACTGAGCATCTCCTATATCAAGCAGAGTACGTATTTCTCAAAAGAAGATATACAAATGGCCAACAGGTATATGAGAATGCTCAGCATCACTAGTCATCATGGAAATGCATATCAAAACCACAAAGAGATATCATCTCACTCCAGTTATAATAGTTATGATCAAAAAGACAAAAAATAACAAATACTGGCAAGGATATGCAGAAAAGGGAGCTCTTACACATTGTTGGTGGGAATATAAATTATTATAGCCATTAGGAGAAACAATATGGAGTTTCGTCAAAAAACTAAAAGAAGAACTACCATATAATCTAGCAATCCCACTTCTGGATATTTATCCAAAGGAAAGGAAATTATCATGACCAAGAGATACCTGCACCCCCATTTTTATTGCAGGACTATTCACAATAGCGAAGATATGAAATCAACCTAAGTGTCTATAAACAGAGGAATGGGTAAAGAAATGTGCGTGGGAATTGGTTAAATAATTACAATTCTACTGTGACTATCCAGTTAATTTCTCTTTTATCAAAAATCTCTTTTTTGCATTACAGGTTATTAACTTGACTCTTCTAGGATGCTTATTAGTTTTGTTCCTAGGAGTCTTCAGATTATTAACCATAGCCAGAACTTTCTTATTTCTATGAATATTTTTTTAAAATAATATAATTGGTTCTTATATTGCTTATATTATAATGTTTAAGCCAGTTTTTGATTGAAATAATATTTGGTTAATCACAGAATCAGCTAGATTGCTAGAATAATATTCAGAAAGTAACTGGAATGTATGCTCCATCGCTTTATTTTCTTTCAGTCACGTTCATATTAACTATGAATGAGATTCAGCATACCTAAGGAGAATGTATCACATTGGTTTAGCTTAGTTCACTTTTTTGGAAAAGAAAGCTAGGACATGCTGAATTACAGCACCACCAAGAGTGCAAGAATGGGAAAGACCCCAAAAGAAATCCCCAGTGCAGTTAAGAAAAATTAGAGAAAAATGATGCTTGATAGCCAAAAACAGCAAATGTCTATCATTCTTGGTTTTTTT
>NW_007795835.1:0-1444 GCF_000696425.1 Galeopterus variegatus | reverse complement strand
GTCCCAAAGGAGCAGCTATAAAATCAGAAATGTAGCTTTCTGAAATTGAAACTGTCCATCTGTTTCAGTGTGAACTATGCGGTATGTACATTGTAAGCATTATTTATATTCAGTATTTAAAATTTATAAGGAATGAAAAATGTCATACGACACCTAGAAAAGGTGTGGAAATAGAATGCAACACTCGTCGAAAGGTCTGTGTCTTGACAATATTTTTGATCAAAAGTTGTTTCTATAGTTACAATACAGTTCCCCATACCTTGCATGGTGTGATAAGTCACTTTATTTTTTAATGTTACTTGATTACTAAAATAGAGATTCCTGTAAAGCCAAATGATTATTTAAAATTTATTTTGAATAGATACTTAAAAATAAACCAGCACAACTACTATGCTTTTCTGTTATTGAAAAAAAAAGCATGTCGCTTTATAGTTTTATGTAATTTAGTCTTTTGGAAATAGATATGGCTGAATCTATTCTCAAAGAAATTACCCCTTCTAAAGAACTCAATTTGCGGGCTATGTTTATTATTAATATTTTATTTTTCTCAACTTAAGTAAAATAACCCTATAATTCAAAAAATGAATCCAGTCTCCAAATTTGCAGAATACTATTTGCTGACATAGTAGTCACTACCTCTTTCAAAACAAATTTAGGCCTGTTTTTTATGGAGAACTTTAGGGAGGAGCTCAGGAATAAAGTCTTCAGCCACAGGGAGGAATATCACACTGTTCCTGCTGAGAGTTTCCAGTTTTACAGCTCTCATTTGATCTGTTTTGAATGGTGATGGCATAAAGTCAGACTAAAAAGATTTATTATGTGACTGAAATATTGCATCACTTATGCCTTTAAACTTGGGGAATTCCTTTCTGAGATAAAACAAGCTCAGCAGCAACATAGAGAAGTTCAGCTCTGGGTGAGAACATGTGATATGCATGTGATATGCACAGGTCTGTAGAAGCCAGGCTGACAGTGCCGGGTGAATGAGAGGGCAAGGTGGAAGAGCGGAGGGAGGGCATGCTCAGAGGGTGTGGTCTCCCTGCAGTACCCCATCCCCTGGCAAAGACCTCCACTGGGGAAGCCAGAAGTTTCACCAAGTCCTCAAGCAGATGGAACAGTGAGCAGTCCACTAGATTAGAGTTTCTCTCAGTATTTCCTCCTCCAAAGAATCTCGTTACTGTTAGAGAAACAAAAGCCCTCTTACATTCACCAACTTCCATTACTCAGACATTCCTGCATTATATTTATTGACCACATACATAATTTAAATTAAATATGATGGGTACACATATCAGTAAGTGGCTGCAAAGTTTATGCAATGGCAGCAGTGTAATACAAGTTAACACTAACCTGGACTGATCCACCTGTCCACGCCAAGAAACCCAAAGTAATTAATATTTTACAATCTCTGCACCTGGATTCTGTATTAAATTTTGGGTAGACT
>NW_007795834.1:0-1444 GCF_000696425.1 Galeopterus variegatus | reverse complement strand
AGGCCAGCTTGCCCACCATGTGAAATATCTGCTAGAAGTGGAGGTCAACAAAAGTGGAGAGATGGAGAGATGGGGCCAGAGAAACAGAGACAGAGAGACAGAATTAATGATTTTGCTTGAGAACTGAGTCCCAGTCATGCCTGCATCCTGCCCACTCTCATCTCCAATTATCCAGCTACATGAACCAATACATTTTTTTTCTTGCTAAAGCCAATTCAGGGTCACTTGTGATCAAGAGTCATGACTAATATACTGTTATCATAATAACATCCTTCTAAGAGGCAATACTACTGCATCCCTAATGCTACAGGTATCTTCAAGCTAGTCTTTCCTGAATACCTCAACCTGGTGCATCTGCATTAATATGGAGTGTCCAAACTGGGACAGTTGAGTGAAAGGGGAAAAAAATAATTACAGCGGGGTAATTGGACTGTCATGGGCAAATAGGGATGTGTAAGGACCCAGCAAGGGGTCAGACTTAAGAAGAAAGTGGGGAAAAGAGGCTAAAGACATGCAGTTCACAGTCTGTGCTCTGGCTGGTACTGGACAGCTGTCCATCTCTCCCCAGGTCTTTCCATCTACCCCAGACCTGTCCATCATGTTCCACTTCTGTCCAGCTTTTCTTGAGGCAATCCTTGCAAAAGTGGGAGGGCAATCCCCCAGAGAATCCTCTGAAAGGACCTTTGCCAGGGCTTCCAAATCACCTGACCCAGATGTTTAAGTCCAATATAGCCAGGCCCTGCAGGAGAGGCCTGTGGAGGGGCCAGTTACTGGGCTACAAACTCCCTCCAAGATATTTACAAGGCTTTTAGCAATAAGTAAACCAGTTACTTCCTTTTACCATCAGCAAAAGAAGTCTCCAAGAGCAAAACATTTTTCAAGATTATCAGCTTGCCTATGTTTCTCTTCCATGTCCTTAAACCTTTGTTGACCTCTGTGTGGTCTACACAGGTCTACGGTGTGGCTAAAAGGGAGTAGATCAAGAATCACTGCCTGCTCCTTTTAAATGGAGCAATGATACCCAGCAGGTAAGGCTGTTGTTGAGGATGACAGGTAACATAGGCAGTCCTGGCCCAGGGATGATAGGCCTTAGTAAATGGTAATTGTTATTGTGAATCCAGTCTGTTAGTTAATCAGGTACGTGGCCCTTACTGCTGGTGAGACAAAGCAGGCTGACCTTTGCCAGTTCTCAAATGGGTAAATAAAGGTGCAGAAAAGCAAATAGCCCTTTGCCCAGCACTCCTTCAATAAATCACTGCTTAGTCCCTATAGAAGGAACATTCCAACCTTTGGAAATGCTCACTGGGAATTTACTGTACAGTACAGTCATCCATCAGTATCCATGGGGGATTGGTTCCAGGACCACCCGAGGATACCAAAATTTGTGGATGCTCATGTCTCAGATATAAAATAGTATAGTATTTGCAAATACTACATCATCCAT
>NW_007795833.1:0-1444 GCF_000696425.1 Galeopterus variegatus | reverse complement strand
ACAAGAAAAAATATCTAGGATATGAAGGAAATAATTTACAAATAGCTTAAAAAAGAATGTAGCAGAACTCCTGGAACTGAAGAATTCATTCAATGAAATAAAAAGCACAACTGAGAGCTTCAGCAGCAAATTAGAGTAAGCAGAAGAAAGAATTTCAGATCTTGAAGATGGTCTTTTTGAAATAACCTAGGCAGACAAAGAAAAAGGAAAAAAGAATTTTTTTAAAAAAATGGAAGTCTAAGAGAGCTAGTAGACAACCTTAAGCATGCAAACATCTGAATCATGGGTATTCCAGAAGGGGAGGAAAAAGGAAAGGACATTAAAAACCTATCCGGTTAAATAATAATGGAAAACTTTTCAGGTATATGGAGAGACATGGACATTCAGATCCAGGGAGCTCAAAAATCCTCAAACACATTCAATCTAAACAGATCCTCTCTGAGACACATTATCGTCAAAATGGCAAAGCTCAAAGACAAAGAGAATTCTACAAACGGCAAGAAAAAAGCATCAAGTCATCTATAAGAGAGCCCCCATCAGACTAACAGCAGACTTCTCAACTGAAACTCTACCTACCAGAAGAAAATGGGATGACATATTCAAAACAGTAAAAGAAAAAATGCCAGCCAAGTATACTATACCCAGCAAGGCTATCCTTCAGAAATGAGGGAGAAATAGTGTATTTCCTAGACAAACAAAAACTGTGGGAGTTCACCACCACATGACCAACCCTGCAAGAAATTCTCAAGCGTGTCCTGCATCTGGATCCAAAAAATTATAATTGCTTTCATGAATACACAAGAAAGGACAAAACCCACTGGGGAAAAAATGCAAATGAGAAAGAGAAAGGAACTAAATCCTCAAAAAACAACAAACATTGAAGATGAATAATAAAAGGAGAAGAAGAACAAAAGATATTTAAAACATCTAAATGAAAAGCAATTAAATGCTAGGAGTAAGACAATACCTGTCAATAAAAACCTTAACTGTAAATGGATTAAATCACCCATTCAAAAGCCACAGCCTTACTGATTGGATTAAAAAGCTAGATCCAACTATATGCTGTCGTTGAGAGACTCACCTCACACACACAGACTAAAAGGAAAGGATGGAAAAAGACATACCATTCAAATGGAAACCAAAAAAAACTAGCAGAAGTAGCTATTCTTAATCAGATAAAAATAGGCTTTAAACCAAAAACCATAAAAGTGGACAAAGGCCACTGTATAATAATAAAGGGATCTATCCAGCAAGAAGATATAACAATCATAAATATGTATGCACCCAACACTGGAGCACCCATGTATATAAAGCAAGCATTATTAGACCTAAAGAAAGGGGTAGATTCAATACAATAATAGTGGGGGGCCTGAACACCCCTTCATACAAAAGATGAAAAAAACAAAAACTTGGATTTTTGAGAAGATAAATAAAATAGACAAAC
>NW_007795832.1:0-1444 GCF_000696425.1 Galeopterus variegatus | reverse complement strand
TTTTTTTTTTGTTTCTTTGTTCATGATTTGACCAGCTGGGAAGTTTAACTAGGGAGAGAGGCCTGTGTGTGTTTATTTAAATTAGAAAACATAACAATTACAGAAGAAATATTCAGCTCACCATCACCCAGAACTAACAAATATTAACCCTCTGTCATATTTGCTTTTTATTTTTTTCCTTTCCTTTTAAAAAGAAACCAAACATTATAGATATAAAGTCCCCTTTCTACCTTTCCTTAGTCCCATTTCCTTCCTTCCTTCATCATAGGCAACCATTATGATAGAATTTGCTTGGATACTTTTTGTACATCTGTTATTTATTTATTTACTTGTTTTTGTGGCTGGCCGGTACAGGGATCTGAACCCTTGACCTTGGTGTTTTCAGTACCATGCCAGCAAGTGCACAAATATTCATGCCACATATGGTATTTTGAAAATATTTTTGACAGATCCGCTTATTGACCAGCTGCCCCCCCCAAAGTGTGTGTGTGTATAGAATGTCATATTTTTAATTAAAAATTCTAGAAATCAACAGAGAGAACACATAGGAAACTTAAAAAGACAATCTTTATGCTTGTAACTTTATTTAAAATATAGGCAGGCTTGGATTTTGGTATAAAGTATTTTCCATGGAGAAAAAAGTGTCATGTTTTAAATGGGTGAGTACCCAAAACCAGTTATCCAAAGTGGTCTCCTATTTGTATAAGATGACCTGTGATATAGTTTGAATAGAGGATGTTGTACCTGCTGCTGCTAATACTGCCTCCATCACTTTTTGTCAGGCATGGTGCTTAGTGCTTTTACAGTTACTATCTCATCTAATGATATTTCACCTAAATCCTTAAAATAACCCTATGGAGTAGGTATTAATCACATGTTACAGATGAGGAAGTTTAAGCACAGAAAAGTTATTCAGGATAACCGGGTAGATAAGTGGTAGGTTGGGATTTAAATTAAAGTCTGACCTCAAAAGCTAGGTCCTAAATCATTACAATGGACTGCTTCTGATACTACTATGGAAACTAATTATCCTGTCTGATTATATGAAAAAATATGCCCCCATTTCTTACTGTGGACTGTGAGCACTATCTTCTTGCTACAACAGCCACAGAACTTATTCCCTGTCCTGAAGCTCTTAACCACTGGTTATAAGTCTTATAGGCTGAAGCAAGGACTGTAACAGGGTGGAGGTAGGAGGTACTGGTGTAGGAGAAAGGGTCTGGGCATTTATTTATTTATTTATTTTTAAGTAGACTTTATTTTTCAGACCAGTGTTAGGTTCACAGCAAAATTAAACAAAGTACAGAGAGTTTGCATATATCCCCTGCCCCTACACTTGTACATCCTCCCCTACCATCAATATTTGCTCCAGAGTGGGCATGGATATTTATGATAGTGAATTAAGGGCTGAGAATGCAGGCAGAAGACCAGGGAAAGCAGAAGG
>NW_007795831.1:0-1444 GCF_000696425.1 Galeopterus variegatus | reverse complement strand
AGTGACAGGATTATCAGGTGTTGAATTTATTTATTAGTGCTTCAGTTCTTCTGTTTTCTAATTACTTTCTGTTATATTTTGAAAGTCTTCCTTGTGCTTTTCTCAGGTTAATGTCATTCTTTTCTAAACCTTGAGTTGGACGGTTAAATACCTTGTTTGGCCTGTAATCCTGGGTGTTATCCCTCCCCCGAGCACCGTCTTTGGCAGTGCTATGCAATGGCTTTCCTTCCTGTGATTTGTGAGATATTCGAATACCTTTAGGCTTTGATTTGTTCTTGAACCTGAGTTTTTAAGACATAGGCATTTTTATTCAGTCAATAGGACTGTTTCATTTCCAGTTGGGCTTTAAATGTCTAATTTTATCTAATGATGAGAGATTGTTGTCCGTACTATTTCTATTTTGGGGACAATATTGAGGATTTTTTGTAACTATTTTGTGATCAATGATTAAATGTTCTGTGAGAACCTAAGGAAAAAGGTGTGTTCTCTATTTTCAGCATGAGGTATATATAAATCTCTCAATTGGAGGTCTGTTAATACATAAAATCTTACATTTATCTACTTGGTCCATCAGTGACTTGAGACAGAACTAAAGTCTCCCATTATTCTTTTTCTTTTTCTTTTTTTCTTTCATTTTCACCTTGTCTGATACCAGGACAAAGCCCGCCCCCCTCATTTTCTCTCAGGCCTTTGCCTATTTTTTTTTATGCTCAGCCTTTCTGGGTTAATTGTGTGTCTCTTTTAGTAGCAAATAATGATGTTTGCTTTGTGCTCCAATCTGAGAGTCTTTCTCACTCAACAGTGGAGTTTAGCCCCTTTACGTTTATTGACATTACACTGATCTAGTGTTATTATATCTTACATACCTATTTTTATTAGTATTTTATTTATATTTATTCATACTTTGAATTTTTGTGTTAAGCTTTCTGTCTTTACTGGTTTCGGCTTTCTTCCTCGCCCCCGCCCCCCGCCCCGCCAAATGATCTGTGATTTCTACACTTTGGCTCATGTAACTCTTCCTCCCGAGACTGGGGAGCATTTGCCGTCTATGGTGGGTTCTCCCGTGGCTCCCTATGTAACTACAGTGTTATATAATGTACTTTTATTTGCTGATACCCACGCCCCCCACGAGGACCAGTGCAAACTTACCAGACCTCTGCTTCCTCCATCCTCTCCCCACCCTCCTGTTCACCAGCCAAATTTAACTGATAGTATCTTTTAAAATTTTTCTAGGGTCTATTTCATATATTTAAATATTCTCATACTTTTATTACCTGATATATAAATTATAAATGATTTTTTTAACTGTTTTTCACCTTCTCTTCCTTCCCTCCCTTCACAACTATTGTTACTTACATGATTTCTCTTATCCTCATTAATATTGACATCTGTCCTGCGTTCCCAAGCTCAGAGTGGCCTTAGACCCAGCCTAGCCCTTCCCGTC
>NW_007795830.1:0-1444 GCF_000696425.1 Galeopterus variegatus | reverse complement strand
CAATTGAGTTCAAGTGCTCATTTAGAGAAAAATAACATATGGTCCTAAGTCAGGATGAGTTTGTAAAATTTCCTAGGAAGGTGATTTGAAGAAAGTAAGAGTTAGAAAAGGCAAAAATGTGTGAAGAAAACTAAGTGTGAGAGAAAATTGGACGTTTGAACTAGAAATGTTTTGAGCATTTTCCATTTGCCCTCCAAATCCAGTCTCCATCCTAGTGCTGACCCAAGAATGTCGACTACATGAAATATATCAACAAGCTCCTCTGCTCCTCTGGCACCTATGTGGCTTCTGCCACTGGGAAGCACTGGTAGGAAATCTGAGAAAGAGACCAGAGAGGCCTTGGGGGTATTACCCTTGTCATGTGTTCCTCTCTGCAGGGTCACTGCAGCATGGCTGCAGCCCTCCATTAAAGATCACATTTCCTTTCAGGACTGTGATGTGCACTGTGGAGTGTCATTTGTCTAAGGCAGAAGGAAGACTCAGAGAAAGAAATTAATGTGAAGTCAGGCTGAGGACAAAATCTGGTGTTAACTCTCCAATTCACCCTGATGGCCAGGTACCTCCAGAACATACAGTAGGCCCACAGTGACCTTCTTTGTAGTCTTAGCTTTTAGTTATTTATATTTAAAAGGTTCATTTTTAAAAAATAAAAGATAACTTGGAGAACTAAGTAAGCAACTGTGTTTGAAAGTTTAAAAGTTGTTGAAACAAAAGGTTTCATTATACCTGTAAGAACACAGCCAGAAAAAGAACAAGAATCCATTTAATGCAAAGGCTCCCAAGAATTGCCTGGGAATTACCCATTTACTTACGAGATTTCAGAATGGCCACAAAGGTATGAATCTATCTCTTGTCAAGAAAGGTTTGATCCATGTTTTACAAAACCATGATTCTTTAATTTGAGATATTATAATACAAAATTTTTTAGTTTAGCCTCTCTTGTTCTTGGAGGCATTTTATAGCAGATATAACTGAGAATAGATATAAATTGGTATCAAAAGGATTATTAACCTCAATTCTCAACTACCAGGCAGCTAAGTGAAGTCACAGTCCAGGACTATGCTCAGCTTGAGGATACCCTAGAAATAGCTTTACCTTGTGAGCATCATTGAACACAAGAATCCAATGGAACAAATCCCATGGCCTTAGTTTTCTCCACCCACAAACTGATATTATTTTATCTAACTTCATAGTTAAGTTGAGAGTTGGTCCAAATGCATAAATTATTTTGAATTATTTCAAGGATCAGGATCACAAAGTTTCCAGACATAATTTTTTAAATGTAAATAAGTAATAAATCAGGTCTATATAAAGTCTTTTACTTCAACCTATATGGTATGCATTATTTGGTCATAAATGTTGTTATTCCAGCTAGAAAGTGGAAGCATCTTTCCTCATTTATTTGGAAGTTGGAAGACATCGTTTTCCTGATTCCCAGAAGCAG
>NW_007795829.1:0-1444 GCF_000696425.1 Galeopterus variegatus | reverse complement strand
AATCCCCCCTCCCCCAGGGAGAGCATTAATCCATTCATGAGGGATCCACCCCCATGACTCATTCAGTTTCCAGCACTGCCACATTGGAGATCAAATTTCCACATGAGTTTTGGAGGGCCAACACATCCAAACTCCATCATTCTGCCCCTGGACCCCCAAAACTCATGATAGTCTCACATACAAAATACAATCATTCCATCCCAAAGTCCCCAAAGTCTTAGCTTGTTCCAGAACCGACTTAATAGTCCAAAGTCCAAGGTCTCCTCTGAGACCAAAAGCAAAAGTCCTTCCAACTGTGAACCTGTAAAAGTGAAAACCAAATTTATTTACTGCCAAGATACAATGGTGGAACAGACATTGGGTACACATTCCCATTCCAAATGGGAGGAATAGGCCAAAAGAAAGGAGAAACAGGCCCCAAACAAGTCCGAAACCCCAGGGCAGACATTATGTCTTAAACCTCCAAAATAATGTTCTTTGACTCCAAGTCCTGCATCCTGGGCACAATTGGGCATCTGGGCCCCCAAAGCATCAGGAAGCCTCATTCCCACAGCTTTGCCAGGTGCAGCCCAGTGGGCCATGCTAGTGCCTGTGGCTTTTCCAGGCTAGCATTGCACGTTACCAGTGGTCCCAGAGTTCTGGGATCCTGGTGGCAGCTCTGCTGCCTTGGCTCTACTAGACATTTCCCTTGTGGGGGCTCTCTGTGGGGGCTCCAACCCCACTTTTCTGCTCAGCATTGCTCTAGTAGATGACCTCTGTTGTGGCTCCGCCCCTGCAGCAGGTCTCTGCCTGGGATTCCAGGCTTTTCCATACATCCTCTGGAATCTGGGTGGAGGCTGCCATGACTCCACTACTCTCACGTCCTGCCGGCCTGCAGACATAACACAACGTGGATGCCATCGAGGTTGTGGGCCTCTACTCTCCAGGGCTGCTGCACAAACCACACTTGGGGCCGCTCTAGCTGGAGCAGCTGGGATGCAGGGAGTAGGTTCCCGAGGGCAGCTGTGCCCCAGGCCTGTCCTCTGGGACAACTCAGTCCTTCTAAGCCTCAGGGCCTGTGATGGGTGGGACACCCTTCCAGACTTCTTAAATGCCTTCAGGGCTTTCGTCTCAATTTCTCCACTATTAGCATCTGGCTGCCTCACCACCAAGATAATGTCTTTTTTTTTAATTGAGCTATTATTTTATTATTTTTTAAATTTAATTTTGTCAATATACATTGTGGTTGATTATTGTTGCCCCTTACCAAAACCTCCCTCCCTCCTCCCTTTCCTCCCTCCCACCCAACAATGTCCTTTCTGTTTGCTTGTTGTACCAACTTCAAGTAATTGTAGTTGTTATATCTTCTTCCCCACCACCCCTGGATTTTTTTTGTGTGTGTGCGTGTGAATTTATTTATTAATTTTCAGCTCCCACCAATAAGTGAGAACATGTGGTATTTCTC
>NW_007795828.1:0-1444 GCF_000696425.1 Galeopterus variegatus | reverse complement strand
CTCAACCAAGCCAGTGGTCCTCTAGGATGCTTAAGAAGAGTGTTGCTCAGTCTTTTCAGCAGGAGCTAGAAGTACAGAAAAGATAACCTCAGAGAGATTTTAGGGTGTGCCTCATGTATAATGGAGTAAAATTAACAATGTTCTTGAGAATATAGTTTTGGCAAAGGCAAAACTTGGACTGAAAGAAACAGAGACAGTACAAAATAAAAGGAGGTTGTTGGAAACCCAAAGTTCTACAGTCAGGAAGCAGACTGATTAAGCTGCTCAGCTGCAAACACATGCCACCTCTCATGAAAAGAGGAGATGGCTCAGAGGGTGAAAGCAATATCCCAGAGGGTGGAGCCAGAATCATGGATGATTACTGCCAGGCCTTGGACCTATTCAAGTAAAAGCCTGCATGTGTTCTTCTGGATTTACAAATTATTATGCACCAGTGACTCTACTTTCCATCCCCCTGACCTGATGTCTATAACTACGATCCTATGCCTGTCTCACCCTCGTATGTTGGGGGTGCCGGGGACAGACAACTTTTCTCTTTAGTTTTACATATCTACAGATAGATCACTTCTAGGAGTGTCATCCATACCTGATTAGATGATTGAGACAATGAGATTTTAGACTTTGAGCTGATGCTACAATGGGATGAAGGCTCTTTGGAGGGGGTGAATGTATTTTACATCTTTGAGAAGCATGAACTTCTGGGAGCCACAGAGTAGACTATAGCAGGCAGAATTCCAAGTGGGCCCCAAATATCTTGACTCTCTGGTGTATTCATCCTATATAATCCCCTTCTTTTGAGTATAAATGTAACTACGAATCACTCCAGTGATTAGGTTCAAATATCCGGTAAAGGTAAAGGGATTTTTCAGATATAATTAAGGTATCAAGTCAGTCAGAACTGAATTCTGCCAACAGCTAGTGTGCTGCAGATGAGATCACAGCCTGGCTGACATTTTTATTTTAGCCCTGTGTGGCCCTCATCAGAGAACCTAGCCACACTGAACCCAGACTCCTGACCCACAAATAGTTAACTGTGAGATAATTAACTGTGTTTATAAACCTAAATTTGTAATAACTTGTGATATAGCAATATAAAATTAATACAGATATTTGTTGACTGAAATTATGTGCCAATAAAAAAAAATTCATGTCCAACTGATACATAGATAAATAAAATGTATACATCGGTACAATAGACTGTATACATTGGTACTCAGCAATAAAAAGGGAGTAAATACTGATACATGATACAACATGGATGAATCTTGAAAACAGTATGCTAAGAGAAAGAAGCTAGTCATGACAGCTTCTTACTGTGATTCCATTTACAGAAAAATGTCCAAAATAGGGAAAGCTATAGAGACAAAAATAAATTAGTGGTTACCTAGGTCTGAGGGAGGGGTTGGCGGAAAATGAGGAATATCTGCTAATGGTTATGTGGTTT
>NW_007795827.1:0-1444 GCF_000696425.1 Galeopterus variegatus | reverse complement strand
CAAATCTCTGACAGAAAATGCAATGGCCAGAGAGGGATGACTTTTTTCTCAGATCAGTAATTTATAGCACAACAGAAAAATTACTGACAACCCACAACTCTGGTGAAGACTAGTGTAGATCTGGATCTGTAGATCTGTAGGGGTGACCTGCCATCCAATATCGTTATGGTTACATTAACCTCAACCTGTGTCTTTCCATTGAGACACCTGCCCATTCTAGTTCAGGATATTTCCTGCCACCACTGTCATGGCAAGTGAAAGGGTAGACATGGGAATTGGGATTCAAGCTATACATATGAACACTGCTCTGTCTATATCCAAGTCTTGTCATCTGTAAGATCTTTGATTCCTACAGGAATGCTTTATTGGATCTTTTGCAGCATGCACAGATCCAGGAACACAATATCGAATGATTATTTACACCTGTGAGTCTCAACTCCACCTGGAAAAATGCTAAGAATTTCCCTTTAGTAACTGAAAATATAGCATCTATGTATCTCTGGGTCTGCATAGCAACTCTGTCTGAATCCAATTTCTATTTCATAGCAAATTCTGAGTCTGTTGATTTGAAAGTGTTGTCATTTATATTTAGAAATATCAATTATCCTTTCACTTTCCCTAGCTTTCCTACCCTCAGGCCCAAAAATCTCTGCTAAATTAGCAATGAAGGAACTTCCCTCCAGTGCCTCTGGAACAGAATTTTGCTGGAATTCAGTAAACTGAATGGTCTTTGCTAATAAGATAGAAAGAATCAAACTTTGCTTTAGATTGTGCTTTAAGTATTCTGTTATTCCTTTTTCTAACACCTTCCAGCAAATACATCACTGCACAGCCAAAGTCTGATCACACTAATTTTTCTTTCTGTTACTTGTACCATCAGAGTCTCAGACTTCTAATACAGCTCTCACAGTCAGGGTAATGTAACATGGAGCATATGGCACTGCATTTGCAGACTGGTTAAACTACCACCTGAGCCTGCAGTGCCATCATATGGCCTCTTTTCATGTTTCATGTTTTCCAGAAAAAAATTGAGAAAGGCAAATGAAAATACCAATATTTCATATGTATGTAATGTATTTATTATCCAGTGTATTGAAAAATGTGTATTTTAATTTTCTCAGCAACTATTATAAATCCATTAAATATTGACAAATGGGTCTTATTTGAGGCATATTCTTTGGTATCCTCTGACTTTGATTTTTAAAAAGCATATTGGAGAGTATTAAACATTGACACAAAGAAAAGAAAGATGAGATTGTTTTGTCAGTCTTTGTCAGTTCTTCTTATATGACATTTCTTTTCAATGTATGGGAGGTGCTGGGATACTAACTGCTAAAGAATTAATTATTTTTTTGTGTTTAATGAATTAAAAAAGTAGTAAAAATTAACACATACAAATTTAGCATTGAAACCAATAAGCTACACAGCAATTCAGTGAATTTAT
>NW_007795826.1:0-1444 GCF_000696425.1 Galeopterus variegatus | reverse complement strand
CACACACATGCACACATATATACATGCACACACATGTACACTGTCATGCATACATACATGTAACCATTTCTAAGAGAGTTGCTGTGAATTTCCATGGATTAAAGTGCCTGACAATAAACAGGCTCCTCTTCACAGTGCTGAGATCAACCCTGCTAACTGCTGGCAGGTCTGGAATCAGCTTGTAGCTACAGTTGCTGAGGCTCCCAGGGACTTGTGAGGCCAGAAGAGAAAAACTGGTGAGGATTTATCAGTGTTTCATCCTCTTTTATTCCTGTTCAGCTATTTCTGTATGTCCAGAGCTCTTTGGGCATGCTGCCAATGCACATAATGAATATACTTTAGTAGTTAGGAAACAACAAAAGTGTGGGGGAGGGGAAGAACCTGCACTGGGAGAGAAAAACACAGCCCCCCTCCCATGCCCTGATTTCTCCACTTAAGTGATTTGAATAGGAAGAGAAAACAGTTTCTAACACACATTAACACCGGTTAAGTAATTAATCCCACAAGCTGGACTATGGCAAGTTGGTGAGCTGAGGTCTGTGGTATTTGAACTTCGAGTGACTGAAACCCTGATTCCTGCCGAAGCAGGGTGGGGTGGGGCCTGCTCAGGTTCCCGCCCTTTCATCAGTCAGAAGTGCAGCTGGTGCCTGTCCCCGCTGCCCCTGTGGGCATCTCCAGACACCCGGGAGGGCGTGTGCTGCTGAGGAGCCCTAGGGAATGGCCAAGGCAGCACCCATGGCTGGGACGTGGTCAAAGGTCTTAGCAGCACCTGGGCACTGAAAGGATGATTAATTTTCTGCCTCTGCTCAGAGGTCAAGGTAGATTATTATCAGGAACAGTAAAACTCAACTTCTCTTGGAAATAAGAAATGAAAGAATTTAATTTCCAGGGCAATTAATCTGGCACCTGTGAGGGTTTAACCAATAAATCATGAGCCGCTTTCTGTGACCCCATCCAGGTGCTGGGGCAGGACCGCCCTTCACTGCTGCTGCTCCTGCAGTGCTGCATGTGATGCTAGAAACACGTGACACAGGCACCCAGTGAGTTGTGCATTCACAAAACACACCCAAAGCACACAAACCCTGCTGGCAAGGCCCAGCCTGTGGGTCCTGTCCAAGGAGTCAGGCATCCTCAGAGGAGCCGAGGGAGCTGGGTGCCAATTGCAAGTGCTTATTTTTGAAACAAGTTGGGGTAGTGCCCAGTGACTCATTCTGGTTCTTAGAGTTAAAAAATAAAAAATGAAAGCAGCATTTGTTTAACAAGTCTTTCAATAGCATACAGTTGTTAGGACCATCTATACATCCTGTTTTTCAGAGTGTTGTGACTGACGATGGGGTGAGCCCAGGGTTCCTGGTCACAGCCCTGACGTTCTCCTCAGGGCTTACCAGGAGAGGTTGGTCTGATGTATAATTGGTGTATATATATATATATATATTTTTTTTTT
>NW_007795825.1:0-1444 GCF_000696425.1 Galeopterus variegatus | reverse complement strand
TAGTCTCCTCCTTCTATACTTAATTTGCTGACAGCCTTTATCATGAAGGGATGTTGAATTTTGTCAAATGCTTTCTGCATCTATTGATATATATTTTTTGTCCTTGATTTTGTTGATGTGGTATGTTGCATTTATGACTTGTGTATGTTGAACCATCTTTGTGCCCCTGGGAAGGATCACACGTAGTTGTGGTATATAATTTTTTTGATGTGTTGCTGTATTTTATTTGTTAATATTTTATTGAGGATTTTTGCATCTCTGTTCATCAAAGATATTGGCCTTTAGTTTTCTTTTCTTGTTTTATCTTTGTCTGGTTTTGGTATCAAGGTGATGCTGGCCTCATAAAATGAGTTTGGGAGAGTGGCCTCTTTTTCAGCTTTTTGGAATAGTTTGAAGAGAATTGATATTAATTCCTCTTTAAACATTTCGTAGAATTCAGCAGTAAAGTCATTTGGTCCTGGGCTTTTCTTTGTTTGGAGACTGTTGATTATTGTTTCAATCTCATTGCTTGTTACTGGTCTTCCTGGTTCAGTCTTGGTAGTATGTATGTGTCCAAAAATTTATACATTTTTCTCCAGGTTTTCAAATTTGTTGGCATGTTGTTGTTTGCAATAGTCTGTATTGATTCTTTGTATTTTTCTGGTATTGGTTGTAATGTTTCCTTTTTTATTTCTAATTTTTGTTATTTGAGTGTTTTCTCTTCTTCTTTATTAGCCTAGCTAATGGTTTGTTTATTTTGTTTATCTTTTCAAAAAACCAACTTTTTGTTTCATTGATCTTTTGTATTGCTTTTTGTGTTTCTGTTTCATTTAGTTCTGCTCTGATCTTTATTTCTCTCCATGTACTAATTTTGGGATTGTATTGTTCTTATTTTTCTAGTTTTTTGAGATGTGGTGTTAGATTGTTTATTTGAAGTCTTTCTGTTCTTTTGATGTAAATACTTATTGCAATAAACTCCCTATCCATACTGCCTTTGCAATATTTCGCAAATTTTGGTAGGATGTGTCTTTATTTTCATTAGTTTCAAGAATTTTTTTTGATTTCCTGTTTTATTTCTTCTTGGACCCATATATTGTTCAAGAGTATGTTGTTTAATTTCCATGTGTTTGTATATTTTCCAGAGTTTTGCTTGTTATTGATTTCTAGTTTTAATTCATTGTAGTCTGAAAAGATACTTGAAATAATTTCAATATTTAAAAATTTGCTGACTTGATATGTGACCCAACACGTGATCTGTCCTGGGGATTGTTCTGTGTGCTAATGAGAAGAATGCATATTCTGTGATTGTTGGATGAAATGTTCTGTACATATCTTCCAGATCCAATTGGTCTAGCTTGTACTTTAAATCCTGTGTTTCTGTTGAATTGTTGCCTAGGTGATCTCTCCAACATTGAGGGAGGGGTGTTATGGCCCCCTGCTATTGTTGTAATGAGGTCTATTTCTC
>NW_007795824.1:0-1444 GCF_000696425.1 Galeopterus variegatus | reverse complement strand
ATGTTTGCAAAGTCACAGTCCCATAATGTCAAAGTAGAGTATAAAGGATGGCTTTGAAGCTGAAAGACAACGATTACGTGACTAGCAAAATTACTAACTACAAAGTAATTTTCAGGGGATTTTAATCTATTATTTTAGTGGGAATATCTACGGAGGCTGCTAGTTTTCTTTGTGAAAACCAATTAACTTTAGGGTCGTGTTACTGAACTTCTTTTTTTCTCTAATGAGAAACACAACTTAATAGTAATAGAAATTAATGCTTTGTCAGAAATAATCTTTTTTTCCAGAATTTATTGTTAACATAGAATGTATGCTTTTGCATGGAGAAATGATTTAATTCCATTTCTTTAAATTAGACTCGTGAGTGTTACAATCTGCTTTGCTATATGTCTTGTTGGAAGTCTCCAGCGGACGCACGGGACCCCAACAGGTTTTTCCTTTCCCTAGAGGGTTGGGGCCAAAGGGATTGCCCTTCCCCCCCCCCAGGACGTGGGGTAAAAAGAGATTCCAAGAGATGGGTGAGCATGCAGCTGCTCTCCCAGATAGGGAACAAACACATACACACGCAGCGGGGGTTCTGTCAGGTAGTTCCTTTTATTGTAACACAAAGGATCATATTATATGCTTAGCAGGCGGGGATTTCCAAGCTTAGGCCAATCCTCGAAAAGGTCACATGTGCACGTGCCTTGCCTCTCTTTGCTTAGCCCTCCCCCTTAACTTCCCTTGGGTGCCACCTTTTATCCGTTTAGGCCATCTGTTGTTTTTGCTTAGAAAAAGGGTGTGGTCCCATAATGTCTTTTGACATTTGTTTCCTTTTCTGTCTTTTTTTTTGGTTAAATGCATAGCTATTCTCATTTTACCTTTTCCACAAGTAGTGAGAAGTCTTACATCAAAAATTTCCTCTATGTATGCTACAGTGCGCCACTTGGGAGTGCGGCGGCACTCCCACCGAGGGTTCGGATCCCACATACAGACCGGCCGCTCACTGGCTGAGCGAGGTGCGGGAGCAACACAGAGGGTTGCGATCCCGTTGCCGGTCCCGGTCCGGTACGGGCACAACACTGAGGGTTGTGATCCGTTGCCAGTCACGAAAAAAGACAAAAAGGAAAAAAAAAAAATTTCCTCTATGTAGACAACTCTCCACATTTTGTTTCAGCCTATGAGTGATTCATCTTGATGTTTTAAAACCTAGTATAAAGAATACGCTTATGAATGCTCTTATGAGCACATGTTTCATTCATGAAAAGAAAGCAACCTCTTCTTTTTTCTTGTCCTGATTCCACTGTCACTGCTGAAAGTTCACTTTTGTAAAGCAGTATGATTAAACTTAAAGAACCCTTGCAAATTTCACCACATTTCCTTATTTAAAAATTATTTTCAACCAATAATTTAAGGAACATTTTTCAACTTTTGATAAAGTGCTTCTAATTTCTTGACAAATATC
>NW_007795823.1:0-1445 GCF_000696425.1 Galeopterus variegatus | reverse complement strand
AAAAAAAAAAAAAAAAAAAAAAAAAAAAAAAAAAAAGAAACCACCCTGAAGCCTATGGACATGGTTTCTCTTCCAGCTTTATATCCCTTGCCTTCCTTTCTCACTCTCTCCCTCCCTTCTTGCTGTCTTTTTAAAATTGTAATTAAAATATAATTGATTATACATATTTGTGGGGTTCAGAGTTGAATATCAATACCTATGTACAATATGTGATGATCAAATCAGGAAAATTAGTATATCCATCATTACAAAACATAACCATTCTTTGTGACCCTTTACCAATTTCTCGCTAGCCCCTCTTCTCCCCCTTTCCCACCTCTAGTAGTCTTTATCTTGTTTCACGAAGGATTCGAGGTATCTTATAGGAAAAACATACAATATACTGGTAAACTACAAATAAGCACTATTAAGCAGGACAAAGGTGCTTTAAGTCAGCATAGGAAGACTGACCAGGGGCAGAAAATGGGATCCAGTTATACAGATTGTAAAGGTATTTATAATTTATAGAGTTGAGCCTGAAGCTGTCTCCTAGCAGCTTACAGCAAAATTTGAAACAGTACTTTACATAATTCTTATCAAGATTGAAAAAAAAAAAAGAAAAGAAAAAGTCCATGCTGGTTACCCAGCAGGAAAAAAGCTTTACCTTCTATTTAGTTCTAAAAGAAAATTTCACATCCTGTTTTATTAAGAGTACTAAAATCAAATTTATATGCTCACAATCAACCCTTCCCCGAAATCTGCTTATCCTTACTGTCTGAGCTTGCAAAATTCACTTTCTTCCTCTATGTTAAAAGTGGACTTAATTCATCTCTGATTTCTAGTAGTTTCAACAACTTTTACAGGTCCCCAGGGAGGCTGCAGGTGCTACTTAAAATCAAGGAGGAAATTTCTTGGAAGGAAAGAGATAGAGTCTTCTTACTGAAAATAATTGTATGTGTGGGATGAGTATTCATTCAACAAATCTGAGCACCTATGATATATGGAATTAAGTAAGCTCAAACTTTGAAACAGCCTTTGAAAAAGTTAAAAGAAATTATGTTACCAGGATATTTTATAGAGAAAATAATTTTGTTGAAATGAGTATTTGGAGGATTCAAGCTTTGGGCTGTTCATTGCCCTTCCCAGCAAATAAAAAGAAAGTCAGGGAGTATTTATATTCTGATGACCACAGGAGTATAGTGAAAAAGAAGCACCATTAAGAGACTAGGTAAGTGTGGCAAAGGTTCTTTCTTAAACTTAAAACATTGCATGCTCTGCTTCTTCTCCAACTGTAAAATATAACATGTAAGATAGTGCACAAAGTATATATGTATAATTTAGTGAATAATTATAAAGCAAATACCTATATAACAAACACTCTACTCAAGAAAGAGAATAATGTCAATACCCTAGAAGCCCCCCTGTATCCCTTCCCCATGACAAACCTCTTCACCCCAAAGAGTTAA
>NW_007795822.1:0-1445 GCF_000696425.1 Galeopterus variegatus | reverse complement strand
CAAAAAAAAAAAAAAAAAAAAAAAAAAATCATATTGTTGAATATACTAATTATCCTGATTTGAGCATCACATATCGCACACAGGTACTGATATTCAACTCTGTAGCCCACAGAAATGTAGAAGCAACTGTGTTAAAAGAAAAGAAACAAGTATGAAAGCCGTGTGGCACCAAAAAAATAACCTCGCTTAATCAAAGCAGTATGTTTTATACAGGAACAGAATAGTGGAAAAGAACAGTACATGCAAAAAACTGACCTGAATATATGTGGACCTATCTGAAAGGGTATCGAATCAACTTAATGTGAAATAGACGGTGCTAGCAAAAAACTGTCTACTCTTCTGGGAGAAAAGTAAGGCCCCCTTATACTACACACAAAAATGGAATTTAGTAAACAATGAAGGAACACTGAAGAGAACATTAAGTTTAAAACAAAAAGATCTTTTTTGGTGCATTAAGTAATATAGGCAAACACAGAGATAATAACAAACATGTCCAAAATCATACAAAATTCCTGTCTCAACTGTTGCATTTCAAGATAAATATTGCAGAGCATACGAATAGTCACCATAACTACATAATATAATAAAATACAATGATAAAGAATATAATGATAAACTGAGCATAAAATTTCCTCCCCAGCAATGATAAATCAAGAATTAAAATAATAATCCTATAATATTCCAAGTACTAAGTAACTTTTTAAAAGTACACTGGATATTCTAATAGAATAAAAATTTAGGAGGTTACATGTAGAAAAATTCTAATTTTACTAAAATTGCTAAATATAAATAATTTATTTTTCATTTTCTTGCCCTCTGTAAAGGGTAGAGAATACATGACATATGGCAATGCTACACAGCATATACCATATATATATGGCAATTTTGCACTTATTACCTATACACTTTAAAATTATATATCACATACAGAATCAGTTCACTGCTTTCAAAACATTAAAAAATTTAGTACATTTCTATAGCCCAATCCCACAACAGAAATTCTGGGAGGAAAAAAAAAAAAAAGAAAGAATGCTAAAGAAAACCATCTGGCTAGTCTGCAAATGTGCTTCTGGGTATAAAATTTTTCAACAGTCATCAATTAATTAACCTCCTGAGTACTCTCGGTGCTCCCTCCAGGAGGCCTGCCTTCATCTCAACACGCAGACGTCTCTCCTTGCTCTCCTGTGAAGCCCCATGGCCCTTCAACTGTATTTCTGACACAAGCGGTAATTATCACTTTACACTTCATTTGGGTTTTGTACCTTATTTTCCCAACTAGACTACAAACTCTTTGAGAGTAAGATCTATGTTTAGTTCAGGTTCGTATGCCCCGCACTATCTACCAGAGTGCCTTGCACAGAAAACAGAAGTGTTTTATAAATACTCAAAGATACTCTTCCTCAACTTATATTCAGCTTTTTTCCATAGTAAAGTATGTAGAACAC
>NW_007795821.1:0-1445 GCF_000696425.1 Galeopterus variegatus | reverse complement strand
GTCCAAAGAAACCACCGTTTAGTGCCACAGACTGCTGCCCTGCGCGGTGCAGGCTGAGTGCCACCAGATCCTCTGAGCTTTCCAGAGAAGCCAAAAATCTGGCTTCTGTCTGTGATCTTCTCATTTTTAGATGTTGGCAAGTAATTCATTAAAAAAAAAAAAAAAAAAAACTATGTGGGCCAAATGAATCCATCTGCAGGTAGAGTTGGCTGCCAGCCCCTGCAAGTTTTCAACGTTCTGTGATAGGAAAAGAAATGGGATTCAGATGAAAGAGCCGGCATGCTTAGGATCCATCTAGAAAGACCATCCACCCCCATCGGATGCTGTGTCTCTCTCCTCCCTGGCAGCACCTTCTCCTGAATCCATACCAGAGATGGATGGTGCAGAAGCACAAGCCCTCTCTCACCTGCCCAGGGGTCCTTCCCTAGCACCGCGATGCCTCTTTCCATAGAATAGTTGTGCCAGGAGGTATCGGTGTGTTTGCCCCTGGGGCTGTGGGATCCGTGGTGTCTCCTGAAGAACTCCAATGATGCCATTTTCTCCTGTTGGGAAGCCACACAGGCGTCCAATGACAGGCGAAGGGCTGCCTGCTCTGGGGTGCAGTCTGTCCTGCCTCACTCCCTGGCCCTGGGGTCTGGAGTCTACAAACCCCGCTCTGACTCCTGGCTCTCCTGACCTTCCTGCCTAGGTGGGGAAAACCAGTCAATACATGGGGAGAAGTTGGAAAAGAGAGGAAGAAATGCTGCCAGCTCTTGCTGCCCCTCCAGCGGGCGTCTGAAATGAAGCTTGGGGTGTTGGTTGCTGGCTAGGAAACCCGCGCTGTGTGTTCCGCCAGGCAGCAGGGGCTGCAGGAGGCCTCCAGCTCCTGCTGCTCAAGACGCCCCTTTGGTCTTGCATGTTGGCACCTCCTGGCCACCTGCTGCCTGTGAGGTGTGGTGCCCTGGGGAGCTCCCTCCCTAACCGGGCCCACCAGGTACCTGGCTGGGGCAGGGGGAGCTGGGCTGTGCCTCCTCTGCCCCTGTCCTTTGTCACGTACACCCAGGTTGCACCCCTCATTGGATCCTCAGGGGACCCCCTGGGAATCTTCCTCATAACCCCCCCCCACCTCCTTGGGGTTCAGACCCACATCTCTGGGGCCCGTCTGGGGAAGGAGGCCCTGAGGGGATAGCTCGTCCCTCGTCCCCAGCCCACCGGCCTCCCCTCCCAAGCCCACACACCTCCTCCTGCTGGTTAACGCGTTTCATCACTAGGACTGTCCTGAGAGGCAAACAGTGCCCTAGGAGCTGGATCCCAACTGTAGATTGACCTTGGATTGTCCTGTGATCTGGGAGGGAACAGAGCTGGGGTGAGAAGCCTACGTGGAATTGGAATTCTTTCTCTTAAAATCTCGGGGCCGGCCCGGTGGCGCACTGGATAGTGCGCCGCTTGGGAAGCGCGGCGGCGCT
>NW_007795820.1:0-1445 GCF_000696425.1 Galeopterus variegatus | reverse complement strand
TGTGATAATTATCAATTTATTGCCTCTCACGTCCGAAGCCACTCTTCATTGCCTGCTCTGCCATAATGGACCTGGCCCATTTAAGCATTTCCCCTTTGTAGCAGGTATGATGATAAGCTTTTTCAGTAGAGGGCGCTGGAAGAGGAAGAGATTGCTCTTCTTGGTCCCTGTGTGCTTCCTCCACATGGATGGCTTCTGCCGGGCCCAGTGCTGAAAGCAGGGGCAGCCTTCTTTAGTTCCAGGTCCTGCAGTGTGCGTGGCTTTGAATAGTCAGCAGCTTCCTTGGATACCTGCTCTGGCAGCTTTGCAGCAAGTTCCTAGGTGAGGTACCTTCCTATAAATGGCTTCCTCTGGTACCTCAGAGGAAAGTTTTTTGGCCAGCTCCAGATGACAGATTTCTAGAAAATTCTGCAAGTATGGTACCATTGTAATTTCTTTGTCATCCAGTGAGCCATCCTGCACCTTCTCCCGCAAGGTCTGAATCTCAGCTGTGGAGCATAGCTAAGCACTCTATCTCAGCTCTAGATGGAGTGGCTGCTTTTTTTACCTGCTGTTCCTATATTCTTCAGAGTTCTCTTTAGTTCTTACTAGTCAATCTTTTGTTACTACAACTCCATGTTAGAGATATATTTAATTTATATAAATTCTTTATATTTATATTTATACTTTATATTTAATTTTCTATGTGCAAATTACTGGGTGCTTCTGTGTCCTAACTGGGCCCTGACTGATACAGTCATCTTTTCTCCTCCACAAGCCCAGTGCCACTCTTCAAAGGCAGTCACTTTTTACTATTCCTCACTTTAGCTTTTCTAATACTTTTCTTCACATTGTTAAATAATTCTTCATTAATTAAATCAACCCATTATTTATGGATAGTATTAAGATAAGAGATGATTTAGTGTATTTCCACACTACCCGTGTTGCTTCCATTCCTTTCTCCCTTCTGTCATTCCTCACTCCTCCCCTTGATAATAACATTACTTTTCTCGATTCCTGCACTGGTGATATTGTACTTTTCTCGATTCCTGCACTGGTGATTTTGCAACTTCACACTACTACTTGATCTCCATTTCTTATTCTATTTCCTAAAGAAAATATTTGATTTTTTAAATCTACCAGCCTTGTAAGGTGAGGGCATTATCACTCTTACCCTTTGCTCTGAAGGGGTAAGAATGTTTTCATCTCCCTATATATATCAGCTATGCTTTTACATTTTAAAAATATTTTTAATTTCATAAGATTTACATTCTAATCAAAAGATTAGAAAAATTATATATAAGTAAATTCTTATTGATAGCTAGTAGATATCATTCACAGTATTTCAGCTGTAAAAATATATTGCTCTGAGTGAAATGATATATAGTAATTATACTTCCTTCTACAAGTTTACAAAGCCAAGATCTAGTGTCATGCGTAAGAGAATAAATCTAGTATCAAATTCA
>NW_007795819.1:0-1445 GCF_000696425.1 Galeopterus variegatus | reverse complement strand
ACGAACTCCATCATTCCACCCCTGGCCCCCCAAAACTCATGTTACTCTCACATACAAAATACAATTATTCTATCCCAACAGTCCCAAAAGTCTTAGCTTGCTCCAGCACCAACTTAAAAGTCCAAAGTCCAAAGTTTCATCTGAGACCAAAAGCAAAAGTCCTTCCAGCTGTGAACCTGAAAAAACAAAACCAAATTTATCTACTTCCAAGATACAATGATGGAACAGACATTGGGTACACATTCCCATTCCAAAATGGAGGAATAGGCCAGAAGAAAGGAGAAACAGGCCCCAAATAGTCCAAAACCCAACAGGGCAGACATTAAGTCTTAAAGCTCCAAAATAATCTTTGACTCCAAGTCCTGCATCCTGGGCACAATTGGGCATCTAGGCCCCCAAAGCGTCAGGCATCCTTGTTCCCACAGCTCTGCCAGGCACAGCCCAGTGGGCTGCACTGGTGCCTGTGGCTTTTCCAGGCCTGTGTTGCACATTACCAGTGGCCCTGCAGTTCTGGGGTCCTGATGGCAGCCCTACTGCCTTGGCTCTACTAGACATTTCCCTGGTGGGTGCTCCCTTTGGGGGCTCTGACCCCACTTTCCTGCTCCGTGTTGCTCTAGTAGATGGCCTCTGGGGTGGCTCCACCCCTGTGGCAGGTCTCTGCCTGGGTCCTCAGGCTTTTCCATGTATCCTCTGGAATCTGGATGGAGGCTGCCAGACCTCCGCTGCTCTCATATCCTGCCAGCGTGAAGACTTAACACAACGTGGACGCCATCGAGGTTTCAGGCCTCTACTCTCCAGAGCTGCTGCACAAACCACACTTGGGGCCACTCCAGCCAGAGCAGCTGGGATGCAGGGAGCAGGTTCCCAGGGACAGCTGCGCCCCAGGTCTGTCCTCTAGGACAACTCAGTCCTCCTAGGCCTCAGGGCCCATGATGGGTGGGGCACCCTTCCAGACTTCTCAAATGCCTTTAGGGCGTTTTTCTCATTGTCTTGACTCTTAGCATCTGGCTGCCTCACTGCCAAGATAATGTCTTTAGCAAACAGTTTATATTCTTCACCCTTGCATTTTTCTCCTACTCTCAGCTTCTCTACCTCATGGCCAGACTGCAAATTTTCCAAATCTTTATGCTCTGCTTCCCCTTTAAATTCTGCCTTCACATCATGCCTTTGCCACCATAACTCAGAGTAGGCTGTTAAAAGTAACCATGCAGCTTCCTTAATGCTTTGCTGTTTGGAAATTTTTTTGGCCAGACATTCTGATTCACAACTCATAATTCCCACCTTCCACAAAGTCCAAGGGCATGGACACAATGCAGCCAAATTCCTTGCTATGGTGTACAAGGGTTATCTTTTGTCTAATTCCCAATAAAGTTCCTCATTTCTATCTGAGACCCCATCATCCACATGGCCTTTACTGTCCACATTTCTATCAACATTCTGGTCAC
>NW_007795818.1:0-1445 GCF_000696425.1 Galeopterus variegatus | reverse complement strand
TTCTTCATTTATTAATTCTCTGACACTATTACTTTCTCTATGCGGATCCAAATTTCTGACATGTTATTTTTCTTTGCCTGAAGAAAATCTTTTAATACATCTTGCAAGACAGATCTGCTGACAATGAATTCCCTCAGTGTTTTCTTGTTTGAGAATGTCTTTATTTCTCCCTCACACATGAAAGATAATTTCACTGAATACTGAAATCTAGGTTGGTCATTTTTTTTCCTCAACACTTTGCATATGTTACTTCATTCTCTTCCTAGTTGTTGGTTTTTTCTTAAGAAGTCTACTTTAATTCTTATCTATGTTTGTCTATAACTAAGGTGTTTATGTTTTCTTCTGTGGCTGCTTTCAAGATATTCTCTTTTCATTTGGTTTTCTGAAGGTTAAATACAATATACATAACTGTAGTTATTTTGGTGTTTATTCTGCTTGGTATTTTCTGAGCTTCCTGGATCTGAGATTTGCTTGCTGTCATTAATTTTGGAAAATTGTCCACCAATATTAGTTCATACATTTCTTCTGCTCCATTCCCTCTTTTTTCTCCTAGTGGTATTACTATTATATGTATGTTACATCTTTTGAAATTATCCCACAGTTATTGAATGTTCTGTTCTTTTTTTAAAACTATATTTCTCTTATATTTCTATTAACCTATCTTCAAACTCACTGATTCTTTGCTGAACTGTGAACAGTCTACTTATGAACCCATTAAAATATTTCTTTCTGTTAAAATTTTTATTAGGGTGGCCCTGTGGCTCACTCAGGTGAGTACGGCGCTGGTAGCGCTGAGGCCATGGGTTCGGATCCTATATAGGGATGGCCGGTGCGCTCACTGACTGAGCATGGGGTGGACCACACTGTGCTGAGGGTTGCGATACCCTTACCGATCCACAAAAGAAATTATTTCTTTTATTTCAACCTCTTCCTTTGGTTGCATCATAGAGTTTCCAGCTCTCTGCTTATTTTACCCATCTGTTCTCTCATGTGGTCTACTTTTTCCATTAGAACCACTGACATATTAATTATAGTTATTTTAGATTTCCTGTCTTATAATTGTAGCATCTGTGTCATATCAAAGGCTGGGTTGATGCACAAACTCTTCAGACTGTTTTTTCTTGCCTTTTAGCACTCCTTGCAATCTTTTGTCAAAAGCTGGTTATGATACTTGGCATCAGAAACTGAGATAAATAGGTCCTTAGTATGAGGTTTTATGTGAATTTGACTAGAAGTTTGGGTTTTTTTTAATGCCTTATATTTCCTGTAATTGGAGGTGCCAAAGGTTTTTAAATCTTCCAATATTCTTGATTTTTGTCTCCCTTCTTGTCTTTGGCTTCCTCCAAAATATTTCTGTTTTGCAGTTATTTTAGCTAAAATCTGTAAAATTATTATACTGAGGCCATGTTGAAGGGGTGTTAAGAAATGGAAAAAAGAGGAGTATT
>NW_007795817.1:0-1445 GCF_000696425.1 Galeopterus variegatus | reverse complement strand
AAGGGGTCTTTTCCTGGCTTGCAGACAGCCACCTTCTCACTATGTCCTTACATGGCAGAGAGCAAGCAAACTCTCTGGTAACTCTTCTTATAAGGAGACCAATCTTATTGATCAGGGTTCCACCCTTATGACCTCATTTATCCTTAATTACCTCTTTATAAGCCCTATCTCCAAACATAGTCACATTGGGAGTTAGGGGTTCAACACAAGAATTTTGGAAGAACACAGTTCAATCCATAGCAGAATCTCAGTTCCCTTCCACATGATCTTTTTCTCCATGTTCTCTCTCGTTCTTCCTCTCTCCAGTAGGATAGCCTGCAAAAGTTGCAACACCTCCCTAGCCCTAGAGTCAGTTCAGAATATCACATTCACACATTCTGTTGATTAATGTAAGTCACAGGTTCAGCCCAGATTCAAGGAAAAGGGAAAAATAGACCTGACTTCTTCATGGGAGGAGTGGTAAATCACATTGCAAAAGGACATGTGTAATGGAGAAATGGCTGTGGCTGTCTTTGGAAACAATCTATCAATTGTCCCTGAGCAAATTATTTAACCACCATCTTTACTTTCTTCTAAAATAGGAAATAATGTCTACCATACTTTGGGATGTTGTGAGTAATAGATTAAGAAAGTGTGTTTAGCACCCAGCACATTGTAGCAGGTACATAATAGCAACAACAAAAACATGTCTTGATTGAGCCCATAGTATGTGGCAGCACTATTCTAAGTACTTTAAATGTATTACTTTATGTGATCTTTATAAGAATCCAATGATGCACGTGTTGGTATTATCTAATGACAAATCCTAGGCACAAAAATGTTAACTTGCACGAGGCTAGTCGCACAGTAACTATTCTCTCTAAATTTTGAATGTCTTCTTACCTGCTATATCCAAAGGATACTTAGATTTTTTTCTCTTTAAACTCTGTTTTAAAGTTGACAGTTGATGCTGTTGATTACTCCTCTATCAAATACTCCTCCTCTCTTGACCCCCATGTCTCCCCTCTGTTGGATTTTTCCTCCCTCTTTGATTGCTACTTTTCAATCTTCTCCTTGTTAGGCCATATTTTAAATGCCAAAGTTTGCTCCCATTTCTCCAGGTCTTCATAGAGGAACCCATCCAATGTGGCAACTCAATTTCTATCTTCTCATTGATGATTGCCAGTCTCCCCTCTCTCTTAAACTCTAGATTTGCATTTCTACGTGTCATCAGAGTCATTGCATACGACCCAGGTAAGTTTTTGAAACTTCTATGTCTTTCATTTCTTCCTCGTTTCATTGGTTGCAATCTTGTCAATTAATTAATACTTAAGATATTTTTTTAAATGTATATGTTTCTGTCAATCAGCCAATGCTTTTGGCCTGGTCTAGATCTTCATCTTACCTTGTTTATTGAAGTCATTTCTTAATTGAACTTATCACTTTCAGTCCCCCCCCCCCCCCCC
>NW_007795816.1:0-1445 GCF_000696425.1 Galeopterus variegatus | reverse complement strand
GGGAACCGGTCTCCACATGGGATCCGAACCCTTGGTGGGAGCGCCGCCGCGCTCCCAAGCTACGCACTTCTCCAGTGCGCCACCGGGCCGGCCTTGCTTCCACTTCTTGGCTATTGTGAATACTGCTGCTTTGAACATGGCTGTACAAGTATCTGTTTGAGTCCCTGCTCTCAATTCCTTGGGGTATCTGCCCAGAAGTGGAATTGCTGGATCATGTGGTATTCTATGCTTAATTTTAGATGAATTGTGATTCCATTTTCTACAGTGGCTACACCATTTTACATTCCCACCAGCAATGCACAAGGGTTACAACTTCACATCCTTGCTAATGCATGTTATTCTGTTTTATAATAGTAGCCATTCTAATGGGTGTGAAGTGATATCACACTGTGGTTTTGATTTGCATTTCCCTAATGATTAGTGATGTTGAACATCTTTTCCTATGTTTGTTGGCCATTTGTATATCATCTCTGAAGAAATGTTTGAGTCCTTTGCCCATTTTTTAATAAGGTTATTTGTTTTTTGATCATTTTCACTCTTAAATAGCAATTTTATCCATACGCTGGCTTTCATTTATTCTAGAAATCTTATACTCTGTGTCCCAAGGCTTAGATTTGGAACATATTAAACTTCTCACTTCATTTAGATAATAAAAATCTTGCTGAGCCTGGTAATATTTAAATTACTACCAAAAATGATCAATGTAAACTATCAGAACTATGCTGAAAAGCTTTTCCATAACTCTCCAACACAGGTAAACAATGTTGATAGCAAAAAAGTCCAGTTTATTCCCAAATCTAAGCATATACTCATAGCCTTTACCCCCACTAACCCTGCTTAGTCTGCTCCTTTGTTCCAATTTGAAATTGCTTCATGGAGCAGTTACAGGTACTGTGCCCTGAAAATTAACTCCACATGTCACTCCACCTCTACGGTGACACCATTTTCTCTGAACTCACAGACAGTAACTCTCTATGCCCCCATTTTGATACTTATTTCTTGAGTAGGTTTCCATGAAACAGGCATGATTAATGTACAAAGGTTGATGTTTTCAACATTTCATACCATTGTTCTCGCCATTTCTTTGAATTTACCTCAACAGATATTTAAAATATCTTTCTAAAATACAGCAAAATATTAATTTCTGCCTATCTTCAGAAATTCAGTAATTTTTCTATCCTCAGTGGTTTCCTCAGGCGTAACATCGACATAATGAGGAGTAACTAGACAGACTGCAAAATAATCAATAGACCATAAGCAAAGTAGATCACCTACACAGTAGACATTAGGAAAAACATGAAAACAATGGAGTAGAGCAGGTGTGGTGAAACTATTCAGGTATATTTTAAAATTGGAAATATGTGAGCATGATGACAATGTCACCGAAAAGAGTTTGTTAATCCTGCATCATAGGAAATAACTGCATGTTTTCATTAAAATCTATT
>NW_007795815.1:0-1445 GCF_000696425.1 Galeopterus variegatus | reverse complement strand
AGGTAACTTTGTTCTCTGTTTTTTGGGATAATTAGAGAATTCCATTCCACATTGCTCAGCATGGTAAACATTTAGTGAGCAGTGAGTCATGCCTGGTCCAGTGGCAAGTGCTGGGGTAACGGGGATCAATAGGTCTGGTCTCTCTCCACAGGAACTCAGTCTGGCAGGGAGGAGAGAGGGGTCAGTCTTCATGACCTTATTAGAGACATTTTCAGAGGAAGCTCAGAGTATGATGTCTGGTAACTGGAGACATAGAGCCTGGCTATAGCCAGGAAGATCTGTAGAAATGATGAAGTGGAAACAGAGAAACAACCAGTGCTTTTGCATCCTGAAAAAGTAGATGTGGTTTAAGGTGTACTTAGATTCATGTAAGGAGACCTGGGTTTCAACCTCTATCAATAAACCATCTATGTATCATTGGGTGAATTACTACATTTTGAAGCCACAGTTTCTTCATCTGCAGAATGGGCAAGTTAGATTAGGTAAACATTAAGATTTCTTCCAGCTTGAAAGATTTGTGATAAATGAATATGTATAAGCTGTAGTTTAAAGCAGTATAAAAGAGAAAAATAAATTCATTGGTTTTTCATCACTGTAAGTATTCATAGCTAGTGGGACTGTAAACAGATATTATGGGTTACTGGGTTTCTGGATCAAAGGATTCAGATCGCACATAACTGTTTGGGGAGATAGCAATGAATGGATCAGTTGACTCAAAAACAGAGACTAAGGAAATAGGGAAAAGGGCCACACCGGTAGAGATGGGAAAACCACTTGGATCAAGGCTGAAAGGCTGATCGTCTTCTGATACATGAGCTTCCTTCCAAAGTCCATTCCTGATAATTCCCAGATTGGGATGGTCCCTAACACCAAATTCTCCACCAGATCAGGGACCAAACCTGCCTTAGTATCATAGGAGTTATGCTTAATGATAGTTGAGAATATCCACCTTTTTTTTCCCCAAAAACATGGGGTCTGTGTCTATCTTTGGTTCTTATATCACCCCCAGCCCTTCTCCAATCCTTCTTATCTTTAATACAATACAAATGCCTCAAGATACGAATGCCTCAAGACCAGGAAAAGAGCCTTCTCTCTTTGACCTCCAGTCTTTGGTTCTGTGAATGTACACCTATGTATACTGGGCACTTCAGTTTGTACTGTTGATCGCATGACTGACCGAATGTGAGGACCCCATCGAGTGGCTTGAAAACGGTGAGTTTCCCCATCCAGGTCATGGGAGGAATCCAAAGAGCCTCCAACTACAGCCAGTGAGGAAAACACCAGGGGGATCCCAGGACAGTCCTGGCTGCTCCCCGGGGTTGGGGCGCTATCCTCATAACTTCCCTGTAGGGTACTCACCGAGGCTGAGAGCTCACCACAGGCACAGGACTCATTTTGTTTGGGGGACAGCATCTCTTAGGAAGCCCTTGGAGCAGTTGTGCCCC
>NW_007795814.1:0-1445 GCF_000696425.1 Galeopterus variegatus | reverse complement strand
TTCTTTCACCCTTTTCCCCATAAGGCTGAAGCTCTCAAAACAAAAGTGCACATTTGTCAGATTTGGCAGCTGCCTTCGGGGTAAGATCAAACTTTGGTTTTGCTTTCTCTTGAGTTGCACCTTTCCCTACAATTCTGATGTGGCAAATCTCTACTATCTTCTCAGTTCTTTAACACTTTATTATAATTCTTTCAAAATAGCTTATCCAGAATTTTTATCGTTTTCAGCAGAAGGATGGATACGAATAACATAACTTGCTATTATTAAAAATAGAAGTACTCCAATTAAGCTCTGCATAAGTTGACGGTATGAATCCTTCACCTTCTTTGCCACAGATATTTTTTGAGGCAGCATTTTCTTCATCCTTCCTTTACAGATGCTCATAAATGGAATAGATTATTTAATGAGTGAGTGAACTATGGGCCACATGAAAAACTACTCACTGACTGATAAACTCTCAGAGAAATCATAAAAAGATTCCAATAATAAATAAAAAATTGAACTAAAAGACATCCGAAGTGATCCCTAAATCAAAGGAAGCGAGGATTCTCTTTTCTCCCTTAAAATTTATTTTTAAAAAATTGTGTCTTGTTTTTGCACATTCTGAAAAAGGATCCACCTATCACTTCTCTACTTAATCAATATTTCTATTTGATTTTATTTATTGTATATGTCTTGTATTTAATAAATAAGACAAATAAGAATAAAATAAAATAAATAAAAATATGTAAATTTTCTACATATATATGAATTCCTCCTTAACTATTTTGTAAATGAGAAATGACTGCACATAAACCTTTTTAAACCTCTCACAACCTCCACTCACTCTGCCTGCTCATTACTGGACATTTGGAAAGTGCTGCATTTATTTGATTTGGAAATATTTATAATAAATAATTAAGACGTTGATTCTCTGTGCTTCACATGCATTATCTTATATAATCCTCACAACAACTCTCTAAGGTATAAGTTGTTATTGTTTTCATTTTATAGATGAGAAAATTGACGAATATTAAGGTAAAATACCCAGACCAAAGTTAAGAAGTGGTGGAACATAGAGGTTTGGTCTGAGGATATCTGGCTTTAGAACCCCCATTTTTAACTACTGCGCTATACTAAATGATCAAAAGTGGTTGAGGTAACACCTTGCAAATATTTTCAGGATAATTAAAAAAGAAATAGTGAAAAGGTGGTGATTAGTTGACAGTTGGAGAGAACCTGCCCTCTTTGGCAACAGAATGAAAACAGAATTATGTATTCCTCGTACTCAACATTCTGTTCTGTGTGTTTGTGTATAACTGTGTTTGTGTGTGTGCATGGTGGTGATGTTTTGTCTCTTTTCTTTTAACAATTTGTCTTTGCTGGATCACATGTCCCCATTCCCTTGTCCTCCCCTTGTTGTGAAAATAGCCATGCAGGAAGGCCCAAGGCCCCTCCCTGGCTGC
>NW_007795813.1:0-1445 GCF_000696425.1 Galeopterus variegatus | reverse complement strand
AAGTCTGTAAAAGAAGACAGCAACCTTGAATGCAAATAAATGTAAAATAAAAATCCATTCTTTTCCAAGAAAAGGGTCTACTCTAGCAGGTCTATTATAAATTCACATCATTCTACATAATCACGCATCACTCAAGTGGCTCTGGGATGTACATTAGAACTTCTCATTTCAGAGGTTTGTAGTTTAGCCATTTTCTGTGAGCTCAAATTTGCATATTAATCTCAAACCAGATTGGGGGGATGAGGGGATAACATGGAAACTAATTCTATCCATAATAAGAGCAAAAAGTGTGAAATTAAAACTTGACAAGAAAACTGCAGATCTCCAAGAAAACTAGCAGTTTGCTGGGAGGAAAGATGTTGTAAAGATGAATTCTTCCAAAATTAGGTTAGAAGTTTAATGTAATTCAAAGCAAAATCCAAACCAAATGTTACTCCATTTTTCAAAAAGATTCTAAAAATCAAAATCATCTGATAGAATAAACAGCCAAAAATAGTTTAGAAATATTTAGAAAAAATAAAAGAGGACCCATCTATTAAGAAATTGCTTATATGTTTTAAAGGCACAGTAATTAATTTTTTGCAGTATCATTACAAGATGTAATGAAATAGTCCAGAAGTAGAGGCTAAAATATGTTAAATTTAACTCATGATTTATCTCTTGATTCCCATTCACTTCCGAATCCTGGTCAGAAAAATGTGGCTTTTTAATAAATGGTGTTGGGACAGTGTTCACTTGTTCTTTGAGTAGGCGATGTGGTGAGTGGGAAATGTCCCCATTTTCACTCTAAGGAAGGAATGGATGGATTCCCTTGGTTTGCAGGCCCAGCAATAGATATAGGAGACTGAAAAAAAGATGCCCAATTTCTCTTGTAAGTGGCACAAGCTCTGGAGTTTGAATCCCTGTTCATTCACCATTTCATCAACAAATAATTATTGAGCTGTTGTAGGAGCTGCAACACAGTATGGTTAAGAGAGAAAGCTTCCTGCTCTCGGGGAACTTACCTTCTGTTGGAGGAGACAGCTGATAAGTACATAAACACACAAAAGGGAAGATGTCAAATAGTGATGTGAGCTAAGAAGATGAAGCAGAGCAGTAATGAGAGGGACTCAGGAGGATGAAGAGTCTTGGACAGCTGGGAACTCTCTGACCAAGTGTCTTTTGTACTGAGACCCAAAGGACAAGCAGGAGAGAGTCGGGCAAAGATCCAAAGGAAGGGCTTTCCAGGCAGAGGAACACATGCAAGGCCCAAAGGTAGAAATGACCTTGACAAGGGAGAGTGGTGGGAGAGGTGAGGGCAGGGGCCAGAGTAAGCAGGGCTAGGGGGGGCATGCAGAAACTTTGGCTTTTATCCTGGCAACATAGGAGGCACCTGGAAAATTTTAAGCAGGGCCGGCCCGGTGGCGCACTGGATAAGTGCGCCGCTTGGGAAGCGCGGCGGCGCT
>NW_007795812.1:0-1445 GCF_000696425.1 Galeopterus variegatus | reverse complement strand
TGCCATTCGTGACACCATGAATGAATTTGGAGGGCATGATGCTATGTAAAATAAGCCAGACAGAGAGGACAAATACTGTATGACCTCACTTACACATAAAATATACAAACATTGAACTCATACAAACATTGCCAGAGACTGAGGAGTGGGGGAAGTGAGGAGATGACAGTCAAAGAATACAAACTTTCAGTTATTAGATGAATAATTTCTGGGGATCTAATGTACTTGAAAATCACTATGAGAGTAGATCTTAAGTGTTCTCACCACGCACACAAAAAATGGGCACTATGCGAGGTAAGGGATGTGCTGACCAACTCGTCTGTGGTAATCATTTCACAATGCATATTGAATTACTTTGTAATTTGATAAAATATATACCATTTTATTTGTCAATTAAATCTCAATAAAGCTGAGGAGAAAGAAAAAAACAGTAAAAATAAAATAAATTCAAGTTGCTTTATTACCATCTATGAAAGCTTTGACCAATGCCCAATATTGCAATGCTAGAATAATTAGAACAAAATTTTTCCACTAGAAATGAATCAATAATTGAAGTTCTGATATGCAGCATGCACTAATCCTGGGTTTTAAATTCCCTAATGGGTTTCATAGCAATGCAATTTGGCAAAGAGAGCAAAATCCTCACATGACAGATAAAGGTAATTAGAGATGCAGAACAAATTCTTTGTAAATGCCCTGCGTGCAATTCGGACACTGTAGTTCCTTCTTCAGAAATGGGAAACACGAGAAGGGAAGAAATGTAACAAATCAAAAGAAAAAGGGAAAATCGAACTATATGAATCACTGAGGGATTCTGGGCTTGAGAGTTATTAGAATTCCTTCTAGCTATTTTGACTTTCCAAAATCTCCTCCAAAACTGGCCAACTTACAATTAAGAAATCTCTCCATTCAGAAACAGCCTAACTTCAATTAGGTTAGCAAATTGATGGTCAGGAACTCAAAGAAAACCAGTGGATGAACGTTTTAGGGAAAATGTATCCTTTTTGACATGGCTGTAAAAATCTCTTTTCATAACTAACAGCAATACTGCATGGAATTCCATATTTCTCTTCAGCATTTGAAGAATAGATCTGGCTTATATCAAAAATAAGTTCCTGGTTAGACCTCAAACTGAACCTCATCTTTGCAGCAAATGTGTCACTCTAAGCTACACTTACACTAGTTAGGTGAAAAGCCACAACATAAGAGACAGGAATGGAGGAAAGGGAATTTAGAACCATGGACTACCAGAGGTGAAATGTCCTTAAAGGTCACATAATCCATGGCCCACCTCGGTTTAATCATAAAGAAACAGAGCCCCAAGAAGTAACCCAAGTATCTAAAAGTCAACCATTACATACAGGTAAAGTTGGGTCCAGAACCAAATCTTCAGTTTCCCAGCTCAATGTCTTTTCCACTTCAAAAGAGGGCCTGTTTTCTACAAG
>NW_007795811.1:0-1445 GCF_000696425.1 Galeopterus variegatus | reverse complement strand
CAGCTCTTCCATTGAGCCAACTGTCCTAATTCCATATTAATCTTGACAGGATGGTGGCTTTCCATGATGAGGACTTTTTATTCTCGTGGTGGACACCCGCTCAACCTCTCTGTTGACAGATGTTCAATGTGACACAACAATTTGTCCTGGGCTTATTTTGAACTTTCTCTGCCACAGCCCTGGACTCACCATTTCTCCAAGGAGCTCTGTTTCCTTTCAGTGGGGAAGGACATTTAAAAAACAAGATCTGGGTACTAGGGTGCTCTCTACTACTGAAATGTCATTGTTTCTAGGCCTTCTCAGCAGACATACTTGCACACATATACACACACATAATATGTATGTTTATTTCTATATCTATCAATATACTAACAACCAATGAGTTCTTAAAGATACCAGTCCAATACCACAGGGTTTATTCCAGCCTTCCATATTTCTTTATTTATAACTTCCTTCTCCAGCAGTGAGAATCTGGCTGTTATTATGTTCAATACATTTACTCATTTGTTCAATCCTAAAATCCACAGATAACCCACTGCCAAAAAATAAGCCAACTAATTAGACTTTGATATATTTATGGGTGTTTTTTTTGCTTTTTACCTGAGTGTATATGGTCAAAATATTGTGTTCAACAATTTCGTGGGTTAGTTCAGTGTAGTTATGTTATTCGTAAATTAGGTCCATTTTGTTTCTGACTATATTCCATTTTAGGATTCCCTCTCCTATTCTTCCTATTCTTCCTGGTTTCATTTTATTTTATCTTTTTTTATCTTTTTTGGCAGCTGGCTGGTGCAGGGATCTGAACCCATGACTTTGGTGTTATAACACTGGGCTCTAACCAACTGAGCTAACCGGCCAGCCACTTTTATCTTTTAAATACATAAAACATTTACGTGGTTTTAAAGGTCAAACTATATGAAAAGGTTGTCCTATTACTTAAGCATACTACTATTGATTGCATTTTGAAGAAAAATAAATAGTGCTAAGCTATGGTAGCATTATTAAATTTTTAAAAAACCCTCTGGTTTTTCTGTAATTAAGTCTTTTTATATATTTTTTTCTTCAAAATAAAAGTTAAATCTTTACTGGGTATAATGGCATAATGCACAATTACCAATTATTTCTTCTCTTTCCAAATTCTTCAGCAATCAAACATAGAGGCTCTAAAATCAGGGATTCAAGGTAAAATTCCTGCAAACCAGATGGCTGAATTGTGGTTGAAGCTGATAGATGAAGTGATAGAAGACACAAGGTATAGTCATCTTATTTCTATCTCAGAATTCCCAACCATGCTCTCTTCCCTAAATTCTAAGACTGTAAGAGCCCTTTGAATCAGTTCTAGTGTTTGTCTGAAAAATAAATTTGAACTATTCAAGCTCCTTACAAGGCCCTCACTGGGAGGAGGCTCTGAATCACCACCAGGAAAGGCCCCACTTTCTGGTTTG
>NW_007795810.1:0-1445 GCF_000696425.1 Galeopterus variegatus | reverse complement strand
TTTAAAAATGATACTTGATCTTAGCCAAAAGGCTAAGTGATTAAAAATTATAATAATTTTTAAAAAATCTCTAAAATAAAATCTACTTAAAAGAATGATTTAGGATGTTTTCTTTTTCTTTTTCCTTCCCCCCATTCCCCCCCCCCCGATAAATGAGGTTCTAATGACGTTTAATAAGTTAGAATGACTGTAGTATGGGTTCATCTGCTTTTACATTAATTGCTTTGGGAAACACAGACAAGGCTGGAAAATCAATGATTAGTCAATTGGTAATTTATATTTATGTGAAAAACCTATGATAAGCACAAGTTATCTAGATCTTTTCTTTCTTTACTTTTTTGCAAATGATTCAAAATGATATGCAGTAGAATTAATATAAATACCAAACTTGGAGTAATTTTATTTGGGTTAAAATTCTTGAATCATTTGTGATCGATCAATTGACACAAATACCCTTCCCCATAATTCTAACCATTTTCAGTTTAATTGCTTTAGAGACTTAACTGAAATTAAACTATCAGAGCTTCTTTGATTTAACAATCATGCCGGATAAAAAATATGTTGAAGTTTCTAGAAGGTTTAGCTTTAATATTTGGGAGAGCATAAAAGAAGTTGATGACCTACAGAACAATTTCTGTATGCCCTACCCAAAAGAATATAAAAGCCACTAACGACCCCTGAAATAAATGAATAGACCACAACTGCTCAAGCTTGAAATAAATACCAACTAAGATTTATATTCAGATAGATGTTGAGGTTAGTTCTTACTGCTAGGCAACTAGCTGATCTAAGTTTAATTTAAATCGGCATTGTAGTGTCTCCTAATGGGAACTGTCAGTAAGGAGACTTTCTGTTACATACAGAATGGAGTGGTACTTTCCTCCTCCCCACCCCCACTTTAACAGTGTGTTTTTATGTGCATGATTGTGTCTATAGACAAAAAAAAAAAAAAAAAAGTCATAGGAAAGTATGACACATTTTGGAAAAAATCAGGTCAAAATAAAACTATCATAGAAATTATCCAGGAATAGAAGATATGTTTGATATTTGGGGTTTAAACTGTTTAATTTCCTCATTTCTTTGCTTTCTGCTTTTTGTTTAAGTCCCCTTAAAGGATAGTGAGCTAATTGAGTATATTAGCTGGCATTCTAGGTAATGGCAATGTAAAATGCCCAAAATGTTGAATCCCAGCTAACCTCTTGTGTAAATCCTAGAAAGACAACTTCAAGCCCTGTTTTGGGGCCACTAGTTCCACAGAAATGACCTCTTCCATTTTCACACAGGCTATTTTCACTTATATATCTCTCTTTTTTTTCAATAATGACAAACGGATACTTTATATTTTCTGCCTATAGGTTTTATAGTGTTCTTCAAGCACATGACGCCATAGATGATTTCTTTTTGCTGTTTGAGTCTTCACCAAATAAGTTTATCAACATACTTTT
>NW_007795809.1:0-1445 GCF_000696425.1 Galeopterus variegatus | reverse complement strand
CTCAAATACTAATAAATAAAATCATGTAACTTCCTCCCCAAGAAGGAAATCCTGTTATAATCGTCAAAATAACAGCATTTTTACGCAATAGAAAAACTTCTAAATCTTGACGAAGGGTTTACCTATTTCAAATATTATTCAACACAGTAGAATATAGTAAAATAAAAGAAAAAAACATTTGGAAGTCTTTGGAGTTAGTTAAATTGAGCTAACCACGTGATGCCAATGTATATATTAGATTGTTGAACTTGTGTGTTTGCTTATGGTTTGTTTGGAGTCTGTATGCTTTTAATTAAGGATTCTCTTAGAGCATGTGCATATTACATTTAATTTGATTATTTGGAACCTGACATGCATAGGCATATTTAATTTCTATTTTTAATGACTCTCTGTGAGGATCTTTCATTTGCTCTTTTGATAACAGGGAGAAAGCAAGGAATCAGTAATGTAGTGAAAATTATTCTATTAGTAAACAAATAAGAGCTGAGCATAAACTATAGTACTTAAAATTTTAGCTAAAATTTTTATCTCAGTGTTAAATTGCCAACTAGCTCTAGTTATATAAACCCATTGTGTTACATAATCAGAGAAAGGTGAGATTCTCTTTGGGAATCATGGCCATGTATACTTATATGCCAAAATAAACACCTTTTTGTGAGCATTGCACACTATTGAACTGCAACTGCATTGGCAGTCTGTGATGAATAGTTAACGGTACATACTTCATGACAATGACATTTGAATGTACCCTGGAAGAAGTCAACCACATGTAGCCATAACTACATTTCAGTCTTTAATTAATTGTTTGCTATTGAAGCTTCAACAGAAATCTAACTAACATACCTTTAGAATCTGGAATTATTTGGTAACAAATGTCAATTCCTTTAAAAATTATATCCCCCTTATTTCAGATAAATAGGTAAAGTTAAATAGAAAAAGAAAAGCATAAATGAAATTAGGGTCAGGAAAAATATAACTTAAAAGGGAATTTCAAAACCAGGAGAGGAATTAGAAAGCAGATATTGAGAGCTAGGTCCCTGTACAGTTACTAAATCTGAGCCATTACTATGGTTCTGCACTCACAGACAGCTAGAACAGAAAGGGAAATGCTATTATTTAGAGGTACCCACTATCTAATCACTCAGGGTAAAAATCCTGTTCCTTGACTCTGCATAAAATTTATTTCTCACTTTGGATTTCATATCTGGGCCATTGAATGATGTAGTGGGCATAGTAATCCTTCAGAAAATATACTACCAGGTTATTATGTGTATAATGAAAGTTTCACCTCCACTGCTATGTTATGTTGTCCAGAAAGTTGAGGACTTTTTACCAAAGTGTTTATCAGTGAAAGCAATTCAATAAGGGCCCAAGAAAATATGGTTCAAAATACATAAAAATATACTACTGTACCAATCTAGCTATTTTGACTGAGACAGTTATAC
>NW_007795808.1:0-1445 GCF_000696425.1 Galeopterus variegatus | reverse complement strand
TGTCAGCACCACGCTCTCCCAAGTGAGCTAACCAGCTATCCCTATATAGGGATCCGAACCCGTGGCCTTGGTGTTATCAGCACCACACTCTACTGAGTGAGCCATGGGTCGACCCTATGATGAACCATTTTAATGCATGTTTATATATGGTTCCAAATTAAACCCTTTGGGATAACTACTTGGTTCATTTATTTTTCTGCTAACCCTCAACTCCTAGAAAATTAGAGCAATAAAGGATCTTAAGGATCATCTAGTGTGGCTCCTTCATATTACAAATAGGAAAGATAAGACACCTATATTTAATTTACTCTGAAAGTTTGCTCACTCAATATTTTATTTTTTTCTGAGCTTATAGTTGGCATTTTAGCAACTGTTATATTGTAACAGAATGCAACCTTGTTTTTGACATCTAGGTAACCCTGAGATCACAGATGCAGGAATTGGATACCTCCTTTCTTTTAGAAAACTAAACTGCTTAGACATCTCTGGGACGGGACTCAAGGTAAGACTTCTGGTTCCTTCTCTCATTTTCCCAGACTCATAATTTGATATTTTGCTTTTGCAAATTGGTGTTTAGAAAGGGCTGGTATTTATGATGATCTTGATTTGCTACTGAAAACAAGAAAGAATTGACCAAGTGTATTCGCATTTCTGGTCTGTCTCTCCCTCACTAGGACATCAAAGCCATCAAGCAGAAGCTCCAGACACACATAGGCCTTGTTCACTCCAAAGTGCCTTTGAAGGAATTTGATCATAGTAACTGCAAGACAGAGGGCTGGGCTGACCAGGTACTCCAGATTTTTCTCCCCTGCAGTTAATACAGCTTTTCATTTTAATTCCAGGTGTCTTATCCAACACATTGAACAAACATTAATCCTCTTGGTATTCTTTGGCTGAATTGTCATCTTCATGTCAAGTCCAAGACACTGATGGGCTGTAACCAACCATCTACATGAGGATTTAGCATTGTATGTCATATCTTATATCTCATGCTCTGGTCACTACACTGTGCCTCATCTTTACTGGACCTGGGAGAAGATGGCATCTTACAAATGACTCAGAAAATAAGTGAACTCTGGCTTCCTTTACAAAAAAGAAATCTAAGCCAATTTCAGAAGGAGAGATTCTCTTAGCAGTGTGTATTTCCTGGAGAGAGTAAGCTCTGGTATCACACTGATAAGGCTTCAAATCCAACTCTTCCCTTTCTTTTGGGAAAATTTCTTATCTCCCAGAGCCTTAGTGAGGAAGTGTCTTTTTTGTCTCCAGCAAGAGAACTTTACTTTCTCTCTCTCTCTCTCTCTTTTTTAATTTTGTAAAGTTTATTTGGAGCCAAATTTGAGGATCAACCGAGGAAACACACCATCCGACAGAGTCAAAGAAGTGTTCCCTACTTTGACTCTCTCTTGTTTTCTTGATAGGCTTTCTCAACTTAGTAAAGTACAGAT
>NW_007795807.1:0-1445 GCF_000696425.1 Galeopterus variegatus | reverse complement strand
TGAATAAATGTATTTTGGTTTCACTTCCTCATTGTGTCTTACCTGACACACACACCTGAACATAGTCGGGGCTCTCCTAGAGAGTGTTTGTCTTGGCTTATGGCCACTCTTAACAGAGATGTCGAGATCAAATGAGAAAGAAGTTATAACAATAGAAATCATAACAGTATGATACATCACATGATCCTGGAAGAAAATATATACAGATTAGAAATTTATTCAGTTTATGTAGGAATTCAACATTTGATAAAAATGACATTTCAGAAAACAATATGGGTTATTTAATAATGATGTTGGGATTACTGGCTATTCATTTGGAAGAAAAATAAATGATATTTTTCTTTCTCTTTCACCAGATAATGCCTTGTTATCCTTCATAGCTAAATGAAAGGAGAAATCAGTTTGAATATAAATTAAGCCTGTTATAACTGCCATAGCCAATGAAAACTTTTTGATGGATTCTCTGGCAAAATCATTAATTAAAATACACCTACTGTTAAATCCATAAACATCATTGCTTATAACTCATTTCACTTATATAATAGCACATGCATAAAGCTATACATACAATGGTGTTCACCAGACATTGATAATTACCAAAAATACAAACTGGAAACAACCCAAATGCTTACTCATAAGGAAGCAATCAAATGAGTAACAATATACAGGTAATGAAATACAGTGCAGCAGTTATAAAGTGTGAGGTTGATCTTTATGTGCTTGTAGTAAAAGATATCTAGAACCAAAGATGCCCACTCTCACCACTTCTATTTAACATGGTACTGGAGGTACTACCAGAGCAATCAGGCAAGAGAAAGAAATAAAGGGAATCCAGATTGGAAAAGATGGAGTCAAACTTTCTCTATTTGCAGATGACATGATACTATACATAGAAAAACCTAAAGACTCTATGAAAAAACTCCTAGAGCTGGTTATAACTTTGGTAACATTGCAGGATACAAAACAAATGCCCCCAAATCAGTTGCCTCTATATACTCAAATAATGAACTAACAGAAAGATAAATAAAGAAAGTAAGCCCATTTACAATTATCACACAAAAAAATAAAATACCTTGGGATCAATTTAACCAAGGAGGTGAAAGACCTTACAATGAGAACTACAAACCACTTCTGAAAGAAATTAAAGAAGACACAGAAAGATGGAAAGGTATTCCATGCTCTTGGATTGGAAGGATTAACATTGTGAAAACGTCTATATTACCCAAAGTGATCTACAGATTCAATGCAATCCCCATCAAAATACCAATGACATTCTACACAGAAATGGAAAAAACAATCTTACCTTTCATATGGAACAACAAAAGACCCCAAATAGCCAAAGCAATCCTGAGCAGAAAAAAAAAAACAAAGCCAGAGGCATAATTCTACCTGACTTCAAATTATACTACAAAGCTATTGTAACCAAAACAGCATGGTACTGGTAT
>NW_007795806.1:0-1445 GCF_000696425.1 Galeopterus variegatus | reverse complement strand
GTGCCACGGGAGGGCAGGGGCTGCCACTCTACCCCTTCTTCTGTACACAGAGATCAAAAGGGTCCGCAGTGGGAAGCAAGTCACTCAGAGTCATGGAGCTGGAGGTGGCAGGGCTGAGACTTGAAGCTCTAAGCCCGGCGCTCACTCTTTCTCAACATACCAAGGAATTTGGGACTCCAAATTCTTAGCTAGGACAGCGGGACCTGAGCTCTAAAGAAGAGAGGCCCCCAAAAAACAGACTTTTTCATTTTTCTTGAATCGCGAGGGACTCTTCAGTCACGTCTGACGCACTTGCCAAGCGGATGAAAGGCCTCGCGTTAACAAGAAGCCCGAGTAGTCTTGCTTTTCTCATTTAGACAAAGGAGCTAATTAAAAATTATTTATAACCATTTTAAAATCCACCACCCAAGGATTTGTCAGCCTCAGTCCAAAAGTACAACTATGTCAAAAGAGAAAGAAAATGACAGCAGCTCAGGCGGACCCAAACTCCTCCCCCAGGCACCCCACTGTGGAGTCAGACCCCAGCCCTCATCGCTGTGTTCAAGGCAACGTCATGGCCCAGGATCTAGGCCCGACTCCTCCCCAGGCACGCCTGGAAGACCCTCCTGGACGAGGAGAAAGTGCAGGCAGCGGTTGGGACGTCCACACACGCAGCCAGGCCTGTTTCCATCCAAAGTGAGCGCATTTCCTTGACTTGCCATCTCTCTTCTAATGGAGAGCCAGGATCCAACGATTTTCCCCAAGGGAGAAATGTGACCACTACGATCACATGCATCAAGGGCTGTGGGACGGTGGTTCTGGAAGGAATTCACTTCACAGGGCTGGACACCGAGGCCCAGAGAAGTGAAGGGCTGGCCCAAGGTCACACAGCTGGTACTAGCAGGGCAAGGACAGGCACCGCGGCCTCCTGACTCCCACTGGGCTGCCCATCAGAGCCTCTCTCCAGAGGCCAATTCCTCCTCCATCAAGATGAGCCCTTAGGGAGTGAGCAATTCTTGAGATACTTTAAGGAGAGAGGGGAGCTCTTTCTTCTTGACTTTTTTCCTGTAATTTTCCCCCTCTTCACTCCCCAACAATCCTCTAAAACTGACATGCACGTACGTGCGCGCACACACACACGTGTGCACATGCATGTACCTTTTGGAGTACTGATAATACACAGTAGGTATTATCGCTCCCAATTTACAGATGAAGAAACTGAGGTTCTGAGAGACCAAACAACTGATTCACATACAACAGAGGCAGTAAGTGACAGAGCTGGCCATTGTATCTCTAAGGAGGCTGAGCGTTTTAAAGCCAACCCACAGCCCTTTTCCGGGGAGAGGAGAGAAGTACCCAGTGTCCTGCTGCCCCTGGAAGCCCTGCCTCATGGTCTGGCACCAATGGAACAAAGCCAGACTGCTGTACAGGGCCCAGGCCCTGGGCCAATGGCCGACCACCATTTG
>NW_007795805.1:0-1445 GCF_000696425.1 Galeopterus variegatus | reverse complement strand
GGAAAAAAAAAAAAAAAAAAAAAAAAAAAGAAAAATTTAAAGTGATTTCACATTGTAAAAGGAAATAGTGTAACACCATCCTATCCCATAGAATAGAGAGTTTAAAACTTTTTTGTATCCATCCCTCTATAAGTACCCTCACACTCAGATTTGTAATATCTTTATTGGTGACATCAGTGGAGTCTGTCTTTATTTTGGGTTAGTTTGTCTATCCTTAGAGAAGAAATTACATTAGGCCATATACTCTAGGAGATCAGGAGCTATTCCACATACATCTACAAGAGTAAATACTCAGTCTAACCTAATATCCATGCAGCCATTCAGTAAAAACTAGTCTCCAAAGCTTTCTCATATACTAGAATCTTAATTTATTAGAGGATAAAACATGTTTTGGCATAAAGTTCTATCAGATCTGGTTATAGCTTGGATATTCCCAACAGAATTTGTTTATAACACTTTAAGGGTAACATTAGCTTTTGGAGTTATAGTATTTGTAAAAGGGAATATGAGAAATCTGTAAAAATGAAATATGTGTTTCTTATAAGAAACTGGGAAGCTTTCATGGACATGAATTTGAATTGATAAGGTGTGAACAGAAACCATAGCCTGGATTGGAGAGAGGGCTTTCTGCCAGAGCAACCAGGTTTCATGCTTGCTAGATGAGGCTGTGGTGTGATGGTTGAGGATATAAGACCACCTAGGTTTGGGTTCCATCTCCATTGCTTTCTAGCTGAGTGACCTTGGGCTCTCTGTGCCCTACCTATATTCCACATTCTTACCATTTTAGCAAATGCCAGTCTGGCTTCCAGCTGCCTGCACCTGAGGGCTTTTTTGCCTGAGGGCTTTGTCTAACTCTAAGAATTGGCTCTACCTTTGCACAGAGTAGCAGTGTCAGGGAAATAATGCCACATGGGAGTATCCTTCAGCCCATGATGACGGGTGCTATGGGTCAAATGTATCCCCCAAAAGTTCATGTATTGGAAACTTAACCCCCATTGCAACAGTGTTAAGAGGGTGGGAGATCCAGTTACAATATTTGAAAGGTGGGGCCTTTATGAGGTGATTAGGTTGTGAAGACTGTGCCCTTGTGAATGGATTGATCCATTCATGGAGTAATGGGCATGGTTCTGATGGTTCTGTGACACCCTGGTTGCTACAGGACCCTGTAGAGAGTTCCCACTAAGAAGGCTCTCAACAGATGTATTCCCTGGACTTTGGACTTCCCAGCCTCCAAAATTGTAAGAAATAATTTCATTTTTTTATAAATTACCCAGTATCAAGTATTCTATTACATGCAACAGAAAACTGACTAATACAATGGGAATTAGTGGGTAACTATCTCAGCTCCCTGTCCCCTTAGGGTAGACAACTCTGAGATGCGTCATCTACACAGATCCATGGAGCTCCCTAGAAGCACTGGTGGCCCCCAGTGGGTACTAGCTTGA
>NW_007795804.1:0-1445 GCF_000696425.1 Galeopterus variegatus | reverse complement strand
CTTCTCATTGTAGTAATTACTTTAAAATCTTCACACTGCTCACAACATTTAAATGGCTCTGCACTCTCCTTAGGACAGTGTTCAAACTCCTTAACCCTAGTTATAAGCCCCCAATCTGCCTCCAGCCTCATCATTGGCCCTGCAGCCCTCACACCTGTGTCCAGGCAAATATATCTTTCTTTTCCTTAAAAGAGGATCTGTGGTATTTGATCCTAACTTTTTTAATGTCCTCGCTCATATGTGTGATCAAAGAAAACAAAAAATGAAAGAAAGAGAGGAAAGAAAGAGAAAAGAAAAGAAGGAAAGGAAGAAAGAAGGAAGGAAGGAAGGAAGGAAGGAAGGAAGGAAGGAAGGAAGGAAGGAAGAAGGAAAGAGGGAAGAAGGAAAGAGGGAAGGAAAAGACCACAATAAAACATTGAACTTTCAGAAGGAGAGAACAGACCTATAGCTACTAGAGGCAGGAAAAGGGGAGAGGGGTTAGGGAGTAATTGGGTAAGGGACATAAAGAATAATTATAATTTGTAATGAACATGCTAACAATGTTGATTTGATCATCACATACTGTACACAAATACTGATAGTCAACTCTGTACTCCATAAATATGTATAATCAATTATTTTAATTAAAAAATAAATAGTACTTCCTCACCTTCCATCCTTCCCTGAGACCACTCGCTATTCTATTGCACGGAGCACTTTCCTCCATTCACCCCCCCCACACCCTTCCACACCCCAGCCCCATTTCCTAACTCATTTTCACAGGTCTTTGTTCAGACATGAATTCCTGGAGACACCTTTCCTGGGTGCTCACCAGCACCACTGTCAAGGCCGAGTTAGGCACCATGGTTCTCTGTTTCCATAGCACTTGCCACACTGTACTGTAATTGCTGCTCCCTTATGTGCCTTCCCAACTCGATGCAAGTAAGCTCCATGGGGGCAGGAATGGTATTTATCCTATTCACGTGTAACCCCACTACCCAGCACATAAATAAATGAATTAAAAGTTTTCAAATAAATCAATGAATAAAACCTATTTAAATAGCCTCTCATCAACCAGAACACAGGGTTGAGAAGATGGCTCCTCAACTCTCACCCTGATTAGAAAAAATAGCACACATTCTTAAGTGTTTGGATCTACAGTAGTGCCCTATTCAACCTGATTGTCTTGCATGTAGTAGGCACCCAACAGTTAATATTTGTTTAAATAAATGATTTAAAATTCAGAAGAGTCAAACTCTTTTTTTATGACCTTTTAGAAATATTTCTTATTTTCCTGTGTTCACAAAACCACAATATATAGTAAACATACAGAGAAAACTTCTCATCGAATTTGATATGGCATTACCAAAGCTTGCAGGTACTGTGACAGCAAATTTACTGAAGCATAGGGCCGGCCCGGTGGCGCACTGCTACAGTGCGCCGCTTGGGAGCACGGTGGCGCTCCC
>NW_007795803.1:0-1446 GCF_000696425.1 Galeopterus variegatus | reverse complement strand
AAATAATAAAGATCACAGGAGAACTAAATGAGACAATGAACAAAAAAAGATACAAAAGATTGACAAACCAAAAAATGGTTTTTTGAGAATATAAACAAAATAGACAAATCATTAACTAAGCTAACCAAAAAAAGGAGAGAGAAGACCCAAATAACAAAAATCAGAAATGAAAAAAGGAAACATTACAACTGATACCACAGAAATACAAAGAATCATTAAAGACTATTGTGAACAACTTTACACCAACAAATTTGAAAACCAGGAGGAAAAAGGTAAATTTCTGGACACATACAAACTACCAAGACTGAACAAGAAGACTTAGAAAACCTTAATAGACCAATAACAAGCAACAATGTTGAAGCAGTAATCAACAGTCTCCAAACAAAGAAAAGCCCAGGACCAATGGCTTCATGGCTGAACTCTACCAAACCCTTACAGAGGAATTAGTACCAATCTTTTTCAAACTATTCCAAAAAATTGAAACAGAGGCCATTCTCTGGAACTCATTTTACAATGCCAGCATCACCCTCATACAAAAAAACAGACTAAGATACAAAAAAGAAAGCTACAGGTCAATATCCTTGTTGAACATAGATATAAAAAATCCTCAACAAAATATTAGCAAACAAAATACAACAGCACTTCAAAAAGATTATACACCATGATCAAGTGGGATTCATCTCAAGGATGCAATGATGGTTCAACACACACAGAACCATATGATCATCTCAATAGACAGAAAAACATTTCACAAAATCCAATATTCCTTCATGATAAAGACTCTCAACAAATTAGATATAGAAGGAAAGTATCTCTACACAACCAAAGACATATATGACAAATTTACCACCAATATTATCCTGAATGGGGCAAAGCTGAAAGCTTTCCTTTAGAATAAAAACAAGACAAGGATGCCCACTCTCACTATTCCTATTTAACATAGTATTGGAAGTACTTGTCAGAACAATCAAGTAAGAGGAAAAAAGGGCATCCATATTAGAAAAAATGAAGTCAAATTGTCCTTGTTTGCAGATGACATGATCCTGTATAGAGAAAAACCTAAAGACTCTACCAAGAAAACTCTTAGAGCTGATAAACTAATTCAGAAAAGTTGCAGGATACAAAATCAATATACAAAAATCAGTAGCATTTTTACACTAGAAAAAAGAGAACTAGAAAAAAAGAGAAATCAAGAAAGCAATCCCATTTACAATAGCTACCAAAAAAATAAACTAGAAATAAATTTAACCAAGGAGGTGAAAATCTCTACAATGAGAACTACAAATCACTGCTGAAAGAAATTAAAGAGGACACGAAAAGAAGGAAAGACATTCCATGTTCATGGATCAGAAAAATTAACATTGTCAAAATGTCCATACTACCTGAAGCGATCTACAGATTCAATGCAATCCCCACCAAAATACCAATGACATTCTTCACAGAAAT
>NW_007795802.1:0-1446 GCF_000696425.1 Galeopterus variegatus | reverse complement strand
GGGAGCGCTACTGCACTCCCAGCACCGCACTCTCCCGAGTGCTCCACGGGCTCGGCCCCAGTATTTCTTTTTTAATATCAGAGAATTACTTTTAATAAAACTTCACTTGATTTCCTGTCATTTTCCCCCCTTTCTCTGATATTCATACATTGTTCTTCCATACACTGGGAGACTACTGATTATTCTCCAGAATAATGTCATCTGGAGTAACTAATGTTTTAATTTATACCTGTCTATTGGGTGCCTATGGCATGGGGATCCTGTGTCTTGTGCTTTGGATATGGATGAAAAGATGAATGGGTCAGGTTTCCTGCCCTCAAGAGGCCTCCAGTCTAGAAGAGACCAGAGGATCACAAAACAGTGTGATGCAGTGCTGCAGAGATGTCAGACACACTCTGGATTTTCAGAAGCCAGAAGGAAGCCAGGAGCACTTTCCTTTACTTGGATCTTTGTCAGTAGGAAGTATTTTTTCAGGAAGTTGCTTAAAAAACAATAAACAAAAAGCAAAAAACTGAAAGCCCATGCCCCTGAAAAATCAATCAACATTAGAATTTGGAGCAGTCTATTTACGTAGTTTCTATGTAATTCCCTTCACTGGGTCGATCTTTTTAAACAAATCTGTGAACCAGCAGTGCATCTAAGGGGGACCACTCATGTGCATGTATACAGAGCACTGCATGGTCACTTTATGGAAAGAACCAAAATAGCTATATTCTAGTCGTTTTCATCTTTGGTTTGCTTCGCTGTGTGATGTAAAACTGGCTATGTTAAGCTAATTATACCTAAGTGTTTATTTTCTGCTGCTCAATTAAGTTATGTAGAAGGCATCCCACCACCCCAAAAGAATGAAACATTTAACCATAATAATCATTTTTACATTAGATGATGCACCCAGCTGTTGATTATGGAGAGTGATTTTCAGGTCATTTTGCACCCCATTGCCATATCATACCTGACTAGCCAGGGAAATATTCACAGGTTATGCAGAATTAAATTGTGTTTGATACTCAGTGTATCCCCCAGATGCCATAAAGTAACAGCTTCTTAGCCGGGGGGCCAGATGGGTATGGGGGGCAGTGATCTCTGCTAAATATTAGTTCATATACAGATTTATAAACTTTCAAATTCCTCACAAATATACCTTCCTGAACAGGCTGAAGTGGTTCTCTTTCCCTCTTCTTGAAAACCAAAAAATACAAGTCACTCATTCAGCCATCAGAGCAGAAGTAGCGTATACTCATACTTACTCATACTTACCTGGAATATACTCATACTTACCCGGAATGTACTCATACTTAGGGGATAGAAATAGTTGATCTTCCCCAAGCCTCCAGCCTGTGACCATGAGTTGGCCTCTTTCAGGAGGTGGCATTTCACTGCTTACCCCCTAAGTCATGGTAATTTTATACAGATCCAGTCCTGGAATGATTGCTCCCAAGTTCTTTA
>NW_007795801.1:0-1446 GCF_000696425.1 Galeopterus variegatus | reverse complement strand
AAAGATGGCAAATAAACAACCTTACACTTCACCTTAACAATCTAGAAAAAAAAGAACAATCCAAACCTAAAGTTAGTAGATGAAAAGAAATAATTAAGATTCAAGCAGAATTAAATGAGATAGAAACCCCCCCAAAATACAAAAGGCCAATGAAACTAAAAGTTGTTTTTTTGAAAAGATAAATAAAATGGACAAACCTTTAGCAAGATTAACTAAGAAAAGAAGAGGGAAGACCCAAATAACAAAAATTCGAAATGAAGAAGGTGATATTACAACTGACACCTCAGAAATACAAGGAATCATTAGAGAAAACTATGAACAACTATATGCTAACAAATTTGAAAATCTGGAGGAAATGGATAAATTTCTGGATGCATAAAAAACTACCAAAACTGAGCCAAGAAGATATAGAATATCTGAACAGACCAATAAAAATAAAAGAAATTGAAACTGTTATTAGAAGGCTCCCAACAAAGAAAAGCCCAGGACTGGACAGGTTCACTGCAGAGTTCTACCAAACTTACAAAGAGGAACTGATACCAAGACTCTACAAACTGTTCCAAAAGATCGAAATGGAGGCCATTCTCCCAAACTCATTCTATGAGGCAAACATCACCCTGATACCAAAACCAGACAAAGAGGCATCAAAAATAGAAAACTACGGGCCAATATCTTTAATGAACATAGATGCAAAAATCCTCAATAAAATACTAGCTAACAGAATACAGCAACACATACAGAAAATTATACACCATGATCAAGTGGGATTCATCCCAGGGATGCAAGGTTGGTTCAACATGCACAAATCAATAAATGTGATACACTACATCAATAAAAGCAAAGATAAAAACCATATGATCATTTCTATAGATGCTGAAAAAGCATTTGACAAAATTCAACATTCGTTCATGATAAAGACTCTCTACAAGTTAGGTATAGATGGAAAGTATCTCAACATAATTAAAGCCATATACGAGAAGTTCACTGCCAATATCATCATGCATGATAAAAAAAGGAACTAGATAGGGATGCCCACTCTCACCACTCCTATACAGAATAGTGTTGGAAGTACTAGCCAGAGCAATCAGAGAAGGAAATAAAAGCCATCCAGATTGGAAAGGATGAAGTGAAGCTATCACATTTTGTAGATGATATGATCCTATATATTGAACAGTCTAAAGCCTCTATAAAAAAAACTCCTAGAGTTGATAAATGATTTCAGCGAAGTTGCAGGATAGAAAATCAACACACAAAAATCAGTAGCATTTCTATACTCCAACAGTGAGCATGCAGAAAAAGAAATCAAGAAAAATAACCCATTTATAATAGCCACCAAAAACATAAAATATTTAGGAATAAAGCTGACCAAGGATATAAAAAATCTGTACAAAGAGAGCTACAAACCACTGTTGAGAGAAATTAGAGGACACAAGAAGATAGAAAGAT
>NW_007795800.1:0-1446 GCF_000696425.1 Galeopterus variegatus | reverse complement strand
GCTCCTTCTCTGTGTGCTCACGGAGGCCAGCCCTGAAGTTGCCAGGGCTCAAAATGATTGGATCGGTCCCTTCTCTCCCTTGCAGTAGCTTCTCCCACCTACAAAACCTCCAAGAGTCCCTCGCTGCTTCCTCCAGTCCCCAGTGGTCCCACGCTGGCAGTCTTTGCCTCTTGATAGTTGTAAATGGATGAGTTGTGGGAGAGAGTGACACTGAGGACTGTGTATTCCACCATCTTGATGATGATATCCTTTGTCCACTTTAATATTAGGCTGTTTGCATTTTTATAGTCGAGTTGTAGGAGTTTTTAAATGTATTTTAAACATGACTCTCTTATCATATGTAAGATTTGCAAATATTTTCTCCCATTCTGTAAGTGGTGTTTAAGTTTCTTGATAATGTTTTTGATGCACAAAAATCTTCAAACATTTTTTTTATACAATGACACTTTTTTATTAAGACATCCAGATTAAGAAGATAATCACAGTATTGTGGATGCACAAACCTACCCATGTGATAAAAGTGTGTAGAACTAAATACACACACGCACAAACAAGTGCAAAGAAAATTGAGAAAATCTGAATAAGAGAGGTGAATTGTATCATGTCAATAACCAGGCTGTGAAATTGTATGATAATTTTACAAGTTGTTACCATTTGGGAAAAGTGGGTAAAGGGTACAGGGCATCTCTTTGTATTATTTCTTAAATCTGTATGTGAATATATGATTATTTCAATAAAAATTTCCAATAAAACTAAAAAAAAAAAAAAAGACAATTACAGCCGAAGTTTTAATGGCCTTCCCTACTGTATATCATCATCAGTTTTTCACCTGAAATTGGAAACATATTTTCAAGTGAAAGGACAAAATCTCCTGCAATAATAAAAAATGTAATAGTTTCATTTACTATTGCAGTGATTATCAAAGCTCTGTATGCCTTACCTTTTTTATGTCATGGCCACAGATGCATGTAATGACAGTACAGAATGTTTTTCTTTTGATTCTGAAATTGTTTTCTCATAAAAGCAGCTTTCTTGTTAGACTATTGTAAAGCCCTTTCCAGGTATGACTTTAGTAACAATAGCAACTATTTTTTGAGATTCTATTTTTATTTTTATTTCTTTGCTAGTTGTTAATGAAGTGGTTAAAGCAGAAGTAAAGCCTGTATGATTCTTTGGAGAATGATTTCTGTACTGCCCATATTCTGCACGAGGCAACTCAAACAGCATCTAATATCCTTTTTATTGAAATTGAACTAATAGTCATAAAATATCTCCTACTTCAGTGTTCATATTTTTAGAACTGAGAGATTATAGAATTTTTGTGATTTCTGTTAGGATTCATAATTCTTTAATTCCCATTTAAAAATCCATTGACTCTCTTTAATGAATGCATTTCAGAGAATCTTCAGTATATTTGAAACACTAATGCCGTATTTATCATATTTC
>NW_007795799.1:0-1446 GCF_000696425.1 Galeopterus variegatus | reverse complement strand
CCAGGTGGAAGAAGAGGAAAGAAAAACAACCTCTGTAAGGTATCCTGACAGATTCTGCTCCGTTTCCTCTGTTCCCAGCCCTCTTCCCCCCCCTCCCCCTCCCAGGTAATTAGTTCAAATGGTGCTTTTTGAGAACAGGGAAGTTAAGGAATTCTTCCCTCTTCTTGCCTGGAGGTCAGAGGTGGGAGGGCTGTGAGCAACTCCCGGAGCTTTCTGGGGTGATTGCACAAAAGTTGTGCATTTCAATTAGGAATAGCTGAATTCCTCCTGCCAGGGCTATCTCTTCCCGGGGCTCTGTCATTCAGCTGAAGGCCCCAGCATCCAAAGCCAGCCCAGAGGGAAGAGTGAAGTTTCAAGGTCTAGGAAAGAAGCCCAGCAAGACAGGAGCCTGCTATTGTGTGGGGAGGAAGAGAGGTGAACCTGACTCTCTCTCAATCCCAAAGCGTCCAGCCCTGCCGAGATACTCATCTTGGCCTGCCGCTTCTAATCCGTGTCCTCTGTGCTTGTGAATAGAAGGGGATGAATGCGCCCCCAGATTTCTGTGAGTCCTACAAACTGATGGGCTCCCAAGCCACTGCCTCAGGCTATGACTAGCAGCCTCACTCCCTCAAACTGATCTTGTCTTTATGTCCCTTGCATACCCACTATTGGTGTGCCACTGTCACCCTAGCATCTCAGATTCCCACAGGAGACCTGATCGTATTTCCATTGCCCACCTCATGGGGCTCTCATTTCTAGACCCATTACTGACCTAGAACCCAAGTCTTTTACCCACTTCTCTCTCCCCAATTATCTCGATCCCTCCTGAACTGAGCTGTGTTTGAGCAGGTAGATCCTCCTAGGGCAAAAGTCATGCTAAACAGGTGGACAGTTTTTCGGGGACGTAGAATGGCAGTTTCTGGTGACTCTGGCCATTTAGAGGAGGATTATCACATACAGAGACTACCTGTGAGATGGATTATAAAAGGGCTAGAATTTTCTAGGACCCCTACATCACTTGTGGGGTGGGGCAAGAAGGAGCACATGAAGGGAAATATTCCCCAGCGGTTTCTCGAGAGCAAACTCCCACTTCAACCCCCAACACTCCCATACTGCTCAAATCAGGGCGTTGGGCCCCTGCTGGGCACTACACACCAGGGGCGGAGAAGAAGCACTTATCCCCCACTCTGCCTAGGAATCGCTCCCTGAGCCTATGGAACCCGCGCAAATGATGCATTCCCCTTCCCCTGATCCCAAGTCTCCTGATTCGAAGGAAACGGCTAGTGGCCACCAGGGACTCCGGCAGCGGAGTGAACGGCTCCAAACCGATCGCTGGCCACGGTGGCCTTGGACTGCCTTGCTCGTGCCACCGAGGCCCTCTTTGGGATCCGGCTCTCGGGACAGCCTCGCCGCCCTGGGGTCCCCCAAAGCCGCAGAGCGCCGGCAGGTGCGCGGTGCAGGAGCGTC
>NW_007795798.1:0-1446 GCF_000696425.1 Galeopterus variegatus | reverse complement strand
AAGTGGGCCACAGAGAGGAACTGCCTCCCCCAGCCTGATGTTTTAAAGTGTAGCAGAACCACGGCCTTAAATCCTTTGACCTGGTGGATTTTTCAATCCATGATGGCTGCAGTGACAACCAAACTTAGGATTTGTCTCCACAAAGAAACAGGGAGACATTAGAAAGAAGCTTCCACACCTATCTTTAGTCTGAATATGTTATTTACACTGCTTTTTGCTGACTTAGTAGTTAAGCTGGAGTGAAATTAACCTGAAACTAAATCTAAACCATTAACGTGCCATTCTCTGAACCAATTAAAGATTCTAATAAATGTTTTGACTTAAATATCTTTTCAACCTATTTTTTAAGCCTTAGATGAAAATTATAAAAATCGATAAGTGTATCCAACATTTTTATTTTATTTTATTTTATTTTTCCTTTTTCTGTGTCCGGCAACAGATCACAACCCTCAGTGTTGTGCCCGTACCGGACCGGGACCGGCAACGGGATCGCAACCCTCGGTGTTGCTCCCATGCCTCGCTCAGCCAGTGAGCGGGAACCGGTCTGTATGTGGGATCCGAACCCTCGGCGGGAGCGCTGCCGCACTTCCCAAGCAACGCACTATAGCAGTGAGCCACCGGGCCGGCCCGTATCCAACATTTTTAAAACAGTTGTTAAAACTATATAAGTGTGTGGGAGAATGCTATAAGTCATGAGGATGGGAAGAGGAAGATATTTGTTTCACTTTGGTTTTTTGTTCATTTCTGTGTTTCTGGAAACTAGAACAGTGTGTCTAGCACCTGGTAGTAGGAACACAATAAATATTTGTAGACTGACTGATTGGCTGTATAAATGAATGAATAGTAAAACCAGAACATACACAAATATATGTTCATATGGTACTTCAGAACAGGAGATATGTGTGAGGGCATAGAGGATTCTGGATTTAGAAGTAGTGGTAGAATAGGGAACAGTATACCAGGGTGCAGAAGAGTAAGAAAAGGCAGGGCCCTAATAAAAATATGGGAAATATACAGAAGGAAGTCACATCTTATAAATGAGGACAAAGTACATATGTACATTTGAATAAAAGTAAAGATAAAGGAAAAGAGTGTTCACATAGAACATAGTAGAGGGGCCCAGTGGAAAGGAAGGACTGAACTTGCGCAAATGTGTGTGTGGAAAGAAATGGTAGAATCACTTTTTGTCCCTGAAGAAAAACTTGTCAATAACAGAAAAAGATTGATATTTGGAAGTTAAGCTTTGGACTTGGTAATAGGGGTGAGGAAGGGGAGCCAGAAAGGAAAAAATAAGAGTTTAACAGGCCATGTTGCATGAGCCATGTTCATGTTTTGCAGCTTCTAGGGGCTACAAATTAAAATGCTTATAGGGGACAGATAATGAACGATTGGAGCATAATCGTAAAATAGAAAGTATATGTCCCTTCTAAAGGCAACAGTCAATAC
>NW_007795797.1:1050-1446 GCF_000696425.1 Galeopterus variegatus | reverse complement strand
CGTTCTGATGAATTTACTTAGATCGATGTGCTTTGTCTGATGAGTTTACTGAGAACGATGAGCTTTGTCATATGAATTTACTTAGATCGATGTGCTTTGTCTGATGAGTTTACTGAGAACGATGAGCTTTGTCATAAGAGTATACTTAGATCGATTAGCTTTCTCTGATGAGTTTACTAAGATCGATGAGCGTGGTCTGATGGGGTTTCTTAGATCGATGATGTTGTTCTGATGAGTTTATTTGATCGATGAGCTTTGTCATAAGAGTTTACTTAGATCGATGAGCTCGGTCTGATGAGTTTAGTTAGATCGATGAGCTCAGTCTGATCAGTTCACTTAGATCGATGAGCTCGGTCTGATGAGTTTACTTAGTTCGATGAGCTCGGTCTAAGGAGT
>NW_007795797.1:0-204 GCF_000696425.1 Galeopterus variegatus | reverse complement strand
TTTAATTAGATCGAACATCTTGGTCTGATGGGTTAACTGAGATCGATGTGCTTGGTCTGATGAGTTTAATTAGATCGAACATCTTGGTCTGATGGGTTAACTGAGACCAATGAGCTCGGTCTGATGAGTTTAGTTAGATCGATGAGCTCAGTCTGATCAGTTTACTTAGATTGATGTGCTTGGTCTGATGAGTTTACTTAGATT
>NW_007795796.1:0-1446 GCF_000696425.1 Galeopterus variegatus | reverse complement strand
ACATTCACACATCTGAAATGAAGGAAGAGATAATAACAGATTAGGAAATAACAAGACTCTGAAAAAAAGAACAAGCATGTTTGAAGAAAAATCAAACTAGAATTTTTAGAATTGGAAAACACAAGTACAGTGGTTTAAATTAAAGCCTCAATATACTTGCTAATTAGCATATTAGACCTGGCTGAAGAGAGAACTGGTGAAACTGAACAGAGATCTAGATGATTTTCCAAACAGTAGCTCAGAGACCTGAAAAGTTGGAAAAAATGAAAGAGATTCTAAGCACCATGGAGCATGTGGTGAGAGGGTCCAACATCATCTAATAGGTGCTATGAAAGAGAGAACAGACAGAATGGGCATTGGCAATATGCAATATAATATTAAATATTTAATGGTTGAATAAACTTCCAGAACAGATGAAAGACATATATTTTCAGGTGAAAGGCATACAAGTCCCAAGGAGTTAAAATAAATGCAAAACATACTGTTTTTAAGAAAATTTCTTGGCCAAAGTCTAGACAGACTCTTTTCTATGCCAGTACCAAATAATTGTTTTTTAATTAAAGGCAGTAAATGTTAGGCTCAGAAATCCAGAAAAAGTCATTACTCAAAAGAATTTTTCAACAAGTCCATTTATGCCCTACTCAAAATAACAAATAACTAATCAGCAGATATTGCTTTTATTGTTTCCAAATGCTACTTTCATTGTTTCACAGCCTTCTGCTGTTGAGATTTGTATCTTTTAATTGTTTTCTACATCCACCTGTGCAGAACGGAAGGAAATCCACCTTTGAAGCTGCTATGTTAGGATTAATAGACCAAAAGAAGTTTGTCTGTGTGTGGCAGAACTTTGTGAATACACTCTAGGTACTACTTCCCCCAGCACGACCACACATGTCCTAGAGAACCTGATAGATTCAAAAATAGTCACAGGTTCTATAACGTGTAAACGAGCCGGGTGGAAATGGAAGAGAAGAAAACTCAAACCAATAGAAAAAACTAAAGAAATGTAAGAAAACGTTATTCAAAGAGAATGCAAGGTAATATGGAAGGAATAAATCCAAACATACAATTAATCACAGTAAATGTCAGTGGGCTAAACTTGCCATTTCAAAGACAGAGTCTCAGTTTGCATTGAAAAAAAAATTTTTTAAAGACTACTATATTATGCTTAGAGAAGACACACTGAAGACATAAGGTGACAAAAAGAAAAAAAAGCAAAATGTTAAAAATTATATATCAAACAAATACTAAGCAAGCATTAGCATTATGAAATAATGCTGCAGGATGCGGATGGCCCATGGGCAAGGACCACGCAGGCAGCAGCAGGACAGACTGAACATCAGAGATGTCTCACCGACTTTATGGAATGTGAATACTTCACACACATTTGTGTGTTTGCATACATGTGAAGTGAAGAGAAAAGCACAGACGCAGCAGTGTCACAAT
>NW_007795795.1:0-1446 GCF_000696425.1 Galeopterus variegatus | reverse complement strand
GAAAGGTAAGGGATGTGTCTGCTGGGGGTAGGGTGAGGAGGGGGGAGCTGGCCTCTGCTCCAGAGTGTGACATACCTGACCTCCTCTCCCACCATACCACTCGTCCAGTGTGCTGAGAACTTTGAATACATCCTGAGTGTGTGTCCACTTTAGTTTTGTAACACGAAATTAGCAAAGTCAGGAGGAGGAGGAGGGAGAGGAGCCTTACTTCCAGCATTAGATCACAGACTGAAACCTGCGGCGTGCTGGATGCAGTTCTACTGCAGCACCTTGTTGGGCTTTATACCTTGCATTTTTCCGCCTTTGTTTAAATATCCAACCTGCCCAACCTGTTTGGGCTGAACAAGCTGGTGCGAGCAAACATCCAAATGTGCCCACTCCCTGTCAACGTTTTTCTGATTTGTTAAGGAAGGTGATTAGCAGTAACATCTGCCCCCACTTTCCCCACCAAAAAGTGAACAGGAAGCACAGAAAACTTAGCATGTACATTTATGCTACGGAGTCCCACCTCACCGCTGGCGTGTGTGCCGTGGGCTCTTCTCCTCAGCTTCTTCCAGGGCTCTGGGGCACTTAGTGGAGAGGTTGTTGGCCTTGAGTGGAGAGAGATTTTGTGTTTCCTTAAATGAGAGATTCAGTTGCATAATGAGTTCATTGGTGTGTGGTGTCAGCACTTAATTTTTATTCTTCATGCTTACATAACCCAGCTCGCTCACGAGGACTGCCGTTCCAATGTTATGGGCAGGAAGACTGAGGTCTGTGATGCTGTAGGTTCAGCCAGGGTTAGAGGCCTTTCTTCCCAGGCTCCCTTTTTTTTTGGATGCGAAACCTTGACCTTGGTGTTGTAAGGCCACGCTCTCACCAGCTGGGCTAACTGGCCAGCCTGCAGCCTCTCCTTTCTCCCTCAGTTGCTCTTGGTAGAAATTGATCATCATTTGATTCTGTGTGTCATCTCCGGAAAGCACAGGCCACGTGTGCAGCACATCCACCCCGTTTAAAGAAAAGATGTCCATGAACTGCCATAGTCGTAGAGAAGGGGCTCTGTGCCTCGTGGGTCTTGGCAGGTGGTGTTTCTCTTTGGATTCATTTATGTTCATGCACCCTCTGGTTTTGGTTCCCCTTTGTTCTCAGTTGTTTCTCAGTGGCCCTCAACAGTGTAACGTGCTGTCCCCAGAGTGATGGTGACTCTTCCCACCACGCTTTCTCCTCCACCCACAAGCTGTGTCTTCCTCTTGCCTCTTTGGCACGTGGGAGACCATCTCGAGTGGCCTGGCCTACGCCCTTCCCATCCCTCCTTTGGAAAAGGCTGAGGCGAAGCAAATAGTGACTGAGCAGGACCTTACAATGAAGATGCTTGGCTCTTCCTCCTCTGCAAAGAGAAAACGAACGTGAATGACTGGGTTCTGTTGTCTTTAAGAAACCTAAAGCGAGTTCCTTTCAAAGCTGGAG
>NW_007795794.1:0-1446 GCF_000696425.1 Galeopterus variegatus | reverse complement strand
TCTTCATCATCTTTCTCCCTCTCTTCTACCCATCCTCAAGGCTCAGAACAAGTGTTTCCTCTACTAGAAAGCCTTCCAAGACTTTTTCAGGCTGGGCTAAGTATTATCCTCTAAGTTTCCACGTATCCTGTGTTTGCTATGCTCATTGCTCTTACCACACTGTTGTGAAATTATCCGCCTGTGCATCAAAGACAGGGAATCTGTCTTGTTCTTCTTGGGCCGCAGCAGGATGCACAGAGCTTGTCACATTATATGCTTTCAACAGCTATTTGTTGAACTTCAGTAAAGACTATGATGTATTCACCAAACCCTGTTTCTTCTACCTACTGGGTGCATAGATGGACTCCATTTCCCAGTCATCCTTGCAGTTAGATGTGGCCACATGACCAAGTTCTGCCCAGTGGAATGTACTAGGACTACCTGATGGACATTTGCCATTTTGATGTTGCCTGGCTCATAAAAGCATCCACATGATCCTCTGTACTCTTTCTTTTCCTCTCTGTCATCTGGATGCAGAAGATCTGGCAAAGAATTCAGAGGCTCCTGGGGATGGTCGAGCCACTAAATGGAAGGAGTCTGGGCTTCTGAATGACCATGGTTGAGCCACTAAATGGAAGGAGTCTGGGCTTCTGAATGACCATGGTTGAGCCACTAAATGGAAGGAGTCTGGGCTTCTGAATGACCATGGTTGAGCCACTAAATGGAAGGAGTCTGGGCTTCTGAATGACCACACAGAAGGCCATCCACTGACCAGGAACATCCACATTGTACTTTGTGTGAGCAGAGAGAGGTTGATGAAATAAGTCTCTGAACCCGGAGCTGGAAGAGCTCTTGAGGTCTGCTGTCTCCAGACATACTTACTCCTAACTCATTCTTCATGAGTAAAATTGATCTAAAATGTCAGAAGGAATTCTACAGATCAGAGTAACTCTCTTATTTTGGTAACCATTTCCCTTTACTACTTTTAAGTTCTTGTGCTTCAGTTGGAGTTACCTTATGTTCATAAAGGATATTCATCTCCTTTTACATCAATTCACATTAGATTAAAAGTAAACCTGTTCCTTGCCTTTCCTGTCTTTGTGCCAAATATTTTCTAATTTATTTATAGGCTCTCATGGTACTTCTCCCTTTTTACTTTAATATTTTTTTTTACATACATACATATCTTATATTCTACTTTGTTGAAGTAAATTGAATCAGGCAATACCTCCCACCTATTATCATTCAGTATCATGCTTATTTAGCAGAGTGGCAGTTCTGATAAAGGCAGCTGAACTTGCTCTCCTAATCTGCTTTGGGAAGAGCAAAATTAGCCTTGTTTCTTATGTCTTTCTTCATCTTCTCAACCTATGTTGAGATTGCACAAATTGAAAAATGGACTGCTTGTAAAAGTTGTGGTCAATTTTCTAATTGTTTGCCTGCCCTAATCAGTCTTTACAGATCAGG
>NW_007795793.1:0-1446 GCF_000696425.1 Galeopterus variegatus | reverse complement strand
AGGCCAAATATTTTAAGATTGAAACATGTTAAGTCGGTGATTCTCCACGGGGGCAATTTTGCCCCCCAAGGGATATGTGTCAATGTCTGGAGACATTTTTGGTTGTCACACTGGGGGATGCTTACTGTCATCTGATGGGTGGAGGCCAGAGATGCTGTTAAACTTCCCACAATGCAAAGGACAGCTTCCTGCAACAACACCAAAAATATACCTGATCAAAAATGTCAACAGTGCCAAAGCTGAGAAGCTCTGAGTTAGATTAGTGCCACGCAGTTGTCACCAAATGCTAACAGCTAAAGAAATCGTTTCCGTGTGTTTGGACACACGTCTCAATCAGCTAGGGCTGTTGTAACAAAATAACACGGACTGGGCTGCTTATGCGACAGACACTTATTTTCTCACAGTTCTGGAGGCTAGAAGTCTGAGATCAGGGTACCAGCATGGTCGGTTCTTGTGAAGGCTCTTCCTGGCTGGTAGATAACCATCTTCTTGTGTATTCACAGGGCAGGGAAAGAGAGAGAGGGAGAGAGTACTAAATAGCGCTAGAGGGTGTGCGATGTCTTGTTTTATAAGGGCACTAATCTCATCACGAAGGCCCCACCCCTATGACCTCATCTAAACTAATTACCTCCTCCCTAAGGCTCCATCTTCAAATACCATCACACCAAGGGTTAGGGTTTCAACAAATGAATTTGGGGAAGACACATTCAGTCCATGACACCATAACAAATAAGATTAAACACTCACATAGCATTTAATGTTCTAAGTGCCTTACATATACTTGTATATAAACTCATTTCATTCTCAAACACGTTTAAAAGGAGGCAATGCTTTTATCACCACTTCCCAGATGAGAAAATTAAGTAACTTGTCCAAGGTCTCATAGCCTGAGATGGCAGAGCCTGGCTGCCCAGCCAGGGAGTCTGGCTCCAGGGTCTGTGCTCTTAACCTCCATGTAAAACTCTGGGGTCTGTTCTCTTAACCTTCATATAAAAATTCAGGGGTCTGTGCTCTTAACCTCCATGCTCTTAACTACTCCGCTGGTAGAAACTCACATAAACAGTTGCAACTCTGCTAAGCCAAGGGTTGCAAACTTAACTGCTTATAGCAATCATGATTTTTGCCAGCTGTAGGCACTTGTGCTTCATAGGTCACTTCCCCCAATTAAAAAATAGAAAAAATTATATTTAATGACTGCATTGATAGAAAAATGCAATTTAGGTTGGATTCATTATGATATATTTATTATTATACTTCTTTTTTCTTCTGCTTTTAAAATAAATTTTATTTGTTATTTATTTTAATTTATTTAATGTATTATTAATGTATTTTAACATATTTAATGTATCATTAATTTATTTTTTTAAATGAACTAATTTTTTTTTTTGATTGGTTTTATATTTTCACTCTCATTGAGTAGTCTGTTTCTTTATTTATACAATGATG
>NW_007795792.1:0-1446 GCF_000696425.1 Galeopterus variegatus | reverse complement strand
GAAATATAGTAAGTACCAAAGCAAGCAGTATAATGAAAACTAATGGCAAGGGGTGACAAATACTTATCATGTCCCGCAACGGCAAAATCCTCAGGCTTTGGCTGTGCATGGGTCAGTCAGCCTCCGGAGTGACTGAAGCAGGGCTCATCGATCCTCAGGCTTCAGCCGTGTGTGGACTGGTCAGCTTCTGGTGTGACTAGTGCAGGGCAGTGACGATTAGTGGTGAATGTTTCCGGAACTGAACACTGAGCGGGTTGGAGGGATCAGCCTTCACAGACCGTGAGGTGGTGTCCTCTGAGGAGGCTGCCTGCTTTACCCATGTGTGGTGGATTCAGGGAGTTAGTTCTGCAACTTTAACTGCAGTGGGGGTAGTTAGTACAATTACATATGGCCCCACCCAGGTTGGCTATAATGGAGTATTTTTCCAGTCCTTTATTCACACTGAGTTTCCAGGCTGAAACTGATGGGCCCAACTTCCTAAAGGGATATGTGTTCATTCTAAAACTGTTTTAGTTATCTGTTAGAGGTTTTGTCCATTGACTTTAAATATTGTGACATTTCTATCTTTCCCAGCTGGTGGGGGTTCTCCTGCAATTTAGCTATAAGTGGGGGTGGCCTTTCATACATAATCTTAAAAGGGGAATATTCTCTCGATCCTGTCATACATCACACATGTAACAAGGCTAAGGGAAGCATATCTCCCCAGGGGAGCCCTGTACTCTGACAGAGCTTAGCCAATGTGTTTTTTAGGGTCCGGTTCATGTGCTCCACTTTCCCTGAATTTTGTGGCCTGTATGCTGTATGAAGTTTCCATTTCATCCCCAGCATTGTGGCCAGTCCTTGGACAATTTCTACAACAAAAGCTGGTTCGCTGTTAGTCCCTATGGTTAAAGTTTTCCTGGTCTTTCCTAGTCTGAGTCCAGCCCTGCAAAGCCAATGAGGTTCTGGACCTCTTGTCTTTCCAGTTCAGGTTTGTATTTTCTTCTTCCAAAGTGTCTTGTCTTGTGTTGTGGTTTGGGATTTTCCCCCCATTTTTGGGCACTTATTTTTCCAATGGCCCAAATGTTTGCAGAATGCACAATGATTAGGCAGACAGGGTGCCCATTCCCTTTGGCAGGGGCCCTTCTTCTTCTTCTTTTTTTTTTTTTTTTTTTTTTTTTTTTTGGTGCAGTGCTCTGATCTTTGGTTGAGTGCTGCTGCCAGAGTGTTGCTTTTTGTCTCACACATTTATCTGCCTCCTTTTGGGACTCTTGGTCTCAGTTGATGAATACCTTGTTGGCCACCTCTAGGAGCTGTGTGCCAAAGCCTTCCAGCTTCTGAAGTTTTCAGTGGATGTTGGTACAGGACTGGGCCACAAAGGCTGCACTGACCACGTGTTGATTCTCGGCCATTTTGGGATCAAATGGTGTGTAGATTCAGAAGGCCTCACATAACCTCTCATAGAAT
>NW_007795791.1:0-1446 GCF_000696425.1 Galeopterus variegatus | reverse complement strand
CCTATAGGACCCAAATAGGTGCAGTGCATGTATACATAGAAAGTATCATTCATATTATTACCATACACACGCATGCGCACACACACACACATATTTTATACATTTTAATTTAAACTTTTATATCAATCACGATGTAGGTGTAACTACATTCATGATACAGATAAAAATATTTTACACTCAAAGATGTATAAATATCTGTGTTTGTGCAAAACAATAAATATGGGACTATGTATTTCATACCCTAAACATTGTATGTTATTATATGCTTTGGGGAATGTTAATAGGTTCTATCTAATACAAACATTTTTTTTTTTTGTTTTTTACATAAAGCATCTCTCTTCCAATAATAACATTTGATTTCTAAATCAAGGGTGGATGAGGCCAAATTCAAACAGACAGGAGCCAAAGACTATACTTGTTTATGTCAGAAATATCTATGCCACCACAAATAAGTAGGAGAGTTGGGGAGGAGATAAAGACTGGAATTGTCCTTTCAATTATTCTTTGTTGTCAGTCTGCTTTTATTTGACTGCTGCTTTGAACAGAGACTATAACACAAGGAGTACAGCTTTGAGAGGACATCAATCCAGCCCTGTTCCTCTTCCACATTTTTACCATTCCAGTCCACGTGGAAATAGGCAAAATGAGAAAATAGCTGAAACATTTATATCTGTGAGTGGTTAAAAAGATCCTATAGTGAAGCAATTATTTTGTAATTTTCCTACTTCCAGGATGTTTAATAGCTTAGAAGCTATATAAACAGGTTGTTTTATCACTTTTTTGTGGCCTTGAGTTGCACAGTTTAAATTTGCTTTGTCAAACGGAAAGGACATTGTTGGGTGGGAGGGGGGAGAGGGAGGAGGGAGGGAGGTTTCGGTGATGGGCCATAATAATCAACCACATTTTATATCGACAAAATAAAAATTTAAAGGAAAAAAAAAATAAATTTGCTTTGTATATGATGTGTTCAAATAAGAGTTATGCAGGAGTAAGGACCAATGTTTCTTAATTAAAGTGGGAGGGGGGGCCGGCCCGGTGGCACACTGCTACAGTGCGCCACTTGGGAGTGTGGTGGCGCTCCCGCCGAGGGTTCAGATCCCACATACAGACCGGTTCCCACTCACTGGCTGAGCGAGGGGCGGGCGCAGCACCGAGGGTTGCGATTCCATTGCCGGTCCTGGTCAGGTACGGGTGCGACACTGAGGGTTGCGGTCCCTTGCCGGACACGAAAAAAGACAAAAAGGAAAAAAAAAAAAAGAAGTGGGAGGGGATTGTCAAATGCATAAAAAAGTCTTAGGGAAGGATTGTGTTATATGAGAGGGAACTTTTAATAAAAATTTTTAAAGAGGAAATTGCCTTCCATCAGTTTTCACTCTGCTTTTCTGCATCAATCTCCTTCAAGTTTTTAGGCTATTGCTAATTCCTCTCCACTTAATTTTGTCTTCA
>NW_007795790.1:0-1447 GCF_000696425.1 Galeopterus variegatus | reverse complement strand
GAGAGAATATACAATGAACAATCATTAGCAATTGGCAATGCAAACCCAACAATTTTCTATCTTTACCATTTGCCCTACAGATGCCTGATATTTAGGACTATATCTTATTCGCTTTTGTGTACTCAGGAATTGGTACAGTGTGGACCATTGGGTGTGCTCAATAAATATTTCTTGAATCAAAGATTCTAAAAAAATTATTAGAGATTTCACATCACTAAAGTCTGGAGATTGTCCCAAAAGCAATTATTTTCCTTTGGGCATCAACATTTTCTTTGTCTACTGTTGTCATTAAATAAGTATGAGCTGATAAATTGGGAAATACACACCTTATTTGGTTCCTCCTGGTTATGTTAACTAAAGATGCAGGAGCATATTGTATAGTGTTTTAAAATATCCAGGATTAATGACACTGGTATTAATTCATTCTATCAGTCTAAATGAGTTTTATAATATCAAAATAACATTTAACTGTATATATTTTAATATGAGATATATTCTGATGTTCTTTAATTAACATATTTATCAACTTTTCATAGAACATTTTCAGACCATTTAAACGAGTAGATATTTCTTCAATAACTTAGTAGAAATGTTTTCTGCCCCTACTCTGTTAAAAGACACCAAATGATTAAAGGTTTGAAAGCATATTTGTCTGATTAAAAAAAAAAGTTTTGTTTTCTCAAATATCAGCATCAATTGTCTTCAAAGAATAAACTTTACCTGCTGCAAATAAATAAGTGCTTCCCTCTAATTTTTTCTTTGAACAAATTAGAACCAGAGCTTCTAAATTTTGATCTGCTAAATAGATACATTTGGTTTTAAGTTTCTTTTTCTGTTTTATTATTAGATATTCTTATTCAGATAAGTCTGCTTGTGTTTAACTTTGTTTACTGTTTTAGGTTGAGCCTGGAATATATGAATGTATATATTTCTAAAATACCTATAAAATATGTTTGAAAGTATTTTATGAAAGGAATGTGTATCTTACTTATTTACATATATTTCTTTATAAGATCCTTTTATTTTACATTTTTTATATTTGCTTACATTGTTAGGCTTGACAAAGAAAAAGAATAGAATTAGTCAAGGTATATTTTCGTCTAGTATCATATAACTATATCTTGTGATAGCAAAGATAAACTGATGATGACCTTCTCAAAATCACAACTGACAACTTATTTGAGTAAGCCTTAATCAATAAAATATAACTAAATTTTTAAAAACACATTCATAATCTGCAGTTCAAATTAAAGTTACTTTAATCATCTCAAAAATCAAATGATGTCGCTGTACTGTCTTCAGAAATATTTTTGTTACACAGTTTCTTTGTCATCAGCTGGCTTTGAAGAATTTATCCTACATTATTGTTTAGGGATTCCTTGTCTTTTATGACACATTCCTCAGTGCAATTACTTGCTTTAAGAGAATCAGAAAAACTAACACATTG
>NW_007795789.1:0-1447 GCF_000696425.1 Galeopterus variegatus | reverse complement strand
TAATAGCTACTACCTGTGGTGTGCACATTACCGTGCAGGCCCTGATATGCTCCTCCTCTCAGCAGCCCTTGACCTTGGGCAAGATACTTACCCAGTCTGTGCCTCAGTTTCTCATCTGTAAAATGGAGAAATAATAATGCCTCATAAGGTGGTTGGAGTGCTTGAGATAAACAAAAATAGAACAGCATCTAACACATAGTAAGTGCTCCATAAATTGAACTATTAGTAGAACCAGCCGTGGCGGTAAGAGCAGATTAGTCATAGTTGCTCACAGCAGTCGTTCACAGTTTTGCAGATGAGGGAACTATCTCAGAGAATTTAAGTAACTGGTCCCTGAGGAATCATTCAGCTAATAGAGAATAGACTAGAGCTGAATCCAGGTGTCTCTAAACCAGAGCTTGTCAACCTTGGCACCACTGGCATTTTGATCCTCATAATGCTCTGTTGAGGGTCTGTCCTGTGCATTGTAGGAGGTTTTGCAGCACCCTGACCTCTCCCCACTAGCTGCCAGTTACACATCCCAAGTTGTAACAACCAAAAATGTCTCTAGACATTGCCAAATATCCCCAGAAATGGGGGTTATGTGCAAAATTGCCTCTGGTCGAGAACCACAGTTGTAAACCAATAGTTTTCTGCCCTTTTCACTATCCTCATTATGGAGGAAAATCCTGTTTTATATATTTTTTAAACAGATGAGCTAAGTGAGAAGGAATTTCTTCACTTTAGAAAAGAAGTGTTTGCTTTCCAACTTTCAAAACTATATAATTACTTTAAATAATCAGCTTCGTGGGTGTAACCAGAACTCAATTCAATTAAAATAAATAATGATACACAGCTAGAAAACTGTCCCTTTGGTCAGTGATTAGAATAAATATACATTGCTCTTCAGATTTCTCCAGTTAAGACCATGGGAGTAAAGGCAGTCTTGAGGAGATGTTACCGGGTCCTTCTAGCATGTGAGCGGCAGGGGCTCAAGACTGCTGTGCTTGCCAGAGTAGATTTAGGGTTTGCAGGAGAATGAATGGGGTTTTCTGTGCATGGAATATTATCAGAATGTCTGAGATTCTTGGCCTTCTTCTCTAAATTAAGGGAAAGGATACCCTCCTCATCTTTACTTAAAATACTCAAATTTTATTTTGAAATTTTGTTTCCCGTGGGTGACATGGTCTGTCCACCCTTCTCCTTACTGGCTTTTCCTAGCTGATCATGCCACCTTTTTCTTGGCCCCGTGTCCCAGGGATGATGTTCTAGGGTGACAACTGGCCTCTATTATTGTCAGTATGGAGCCCCTGGAATGCATGGCCCCCTCTTGGGGCAGTTTTTCCCACCCACCTTTCCTAGGACATCATACTACAGACACGCCAGCGGCTGGACCAGCATCACCGGGTGGTATCATTTGCCTCTACAGGGAAAATTACAAACCACCTTGATGTCTCACATAATTGTA
>NW_007795788.1:0-1447 GCF_000696425.1 Galeopterus variegatus | reverse complement strand
ATGTGTTGATGCCACTGAACCTATTGGGACAGCCCAGCTGGCTCCGAAGGACAGCATTAAATTTTTAAGTTGAGGGTTCTGGAATCTCTTTTGCTATTCTTGTAGCTCTATTATTTTAAAATGTTGAACCAACAAAGCTTACAAGCTCATGAGACTGTGAGTAGGGGAAAGCTTGTAATAACATGATGCCATTGTATTGAGCTGAGAAAATTTCTTGCTAAGGCATGGAGATGGGAAGGAGAAGGAGAAAAGTACTCATTTCATTCATTAATCATGAGCTGAAACAGGGTCCTGAAGATTCCAGACTCTGAGATACTCAGAAGTTTTACCCTAAGTCTCAGCCACCTTGTTGTGGCTGCAACTTCTCCCCTGCTGCTCTTAAATGAGTCGCATGAGTAAGAGATACCACTCTTCTGCAATGGAGAAAACTTAGGCTATGCAGCCATTTATTGTGTACTTATTAGATGCTGGGCTCTATACTAGTCCCTTGACCGTCAGACTAATCTGCATCCTGTGCCCCATGAGGGCTGCTCCTGGGAAGTTTCACTTGTGATCCCAGGTCTTAGAAAAAAACAATCAGGGATGATTCCAGTTCCTCACATCTAGTGAGCAGGTAAGCACATATCAAGTCTTTTCTTGCAAATCAATGCAAATATTCACTTTAGTTTCAACCTGATTCACTACAAATTCTGAATTGGCGAAGTCCAAATTAATGAGGTTTGTTCTGCTGAGGGAAGTGATCTAGTTATTTGACTTTTCTTATGTTGTCAGAATGGAGCCAACATTTCAGAAGGGAGGGTAAGGCTGAGGTTTATTACTTAAGGGTAATGTCTTTCATGAAAGATACAAAATCCAACTGTTTAGTAGTATATCTATCCCTCCCTATTTTCTACTCAGCTGGTAAGAAATGAAGTCCCTCACTATGTTACTCTAATTGAATTCCAACTTGGGTAATTACACTATAATTAAATTAATTTTCCCCATAGTTTTAATTTGCTGACAAATGGTGCTAGTCAAACAGCTACATTTCATTCCCAGAAATGCATCCCCACTACATTTCAGAGATAAGTAAAATGATTTATATTTGGAAGATGTGTGTATGAAAAAATGCACAGTTCATAAAATATTTTAGGTATCATTCATGATTGCATATGCTTTGCTCAGCATGAGATAACATTAATTTCTATTATAATCTTTCATCTAATTTCTCATATGCTTAGTACCAAAAGAAATAAGACAGTTAATTAGCATTTCTTGTTTTCAGAACAATTTTTGTTTAGTTAACCAGTGGCTTGTATCCACTAGGATTTTTTTATTTCTAAAGCATTTCATTTTCCATGTGAAAAAGACTGGAAAGATTGTTTCCCATTTTATGAATGAAAAAGATCAAGACAGCTTTCCCAAGGTAAGGAAGCTAGTTATCATCAGTACCAGCCTTGGAAGCCAA
>NW_007795787.1:0-1447 GCF_000696425.1 Galeopterus variegatus | reverse complement strand
AATTTTAATACTATACTTAACAAAATATATCATTTCAATAGGTAATTAATATAAAAATTATTGAGACATTTACTTTTTTTCCCCATATGAAGTCCTCAAAATTTGGTCTGTATTTTATACAGTCATGCAGTGCTTAACGATATTCTAAGAAATACATCATTAGGCAATTTTGTCATCGTGCAAACATCGTAGAGCATTCTTACACACATCTCGATGATGCAGGCTATTACACACCTAGGCTATATGGCATAGCCTATTGCTCCTAGGCTGCAAACCTGTACATCATCTCACTGCACTGGATACTGTAGGCGATTTAACACAACGGTATTTGTGTGTCTAAACATAGAAAAGGTACAGTAAAAACACAGTATAAAAGATGAAAAATGGTACATCTGTATAGGGCACTTACCATGAATGGGGCTTGCAGGGTTGGAAGTTGCTCTGGGAGAGTCAGTGAGTGAGTGTCGAGCGAGTGCGAAGGACTGGGACATTACTGTACACTACCGCGGGCTTTACAAACACTGTACGCTTAGGCTACACTAAGTTTTTCAAAAATAAATTGAACTATGATTTAGAATGGCTATGATGTCAGTAGGCAATTGGAATTTTTTAGCTCCATTATAATCTTGTGGGAGCACAGTAGTATATGTGGTGTGTTTGTCGATTGAAATGTCATTATGTGGTGCATGACTGTATTTGCAGCCCATCTGAATTCAGACTAGTACATTGCAAGTACCTGTCACATGTGGCTAGTGTCTACTGTATTGACAGAGCCACAGCTCTAGATATTATTCTATTATTATAATATTAATATAAAAATATTATATAAATATGTCATATATAAATATTAATGTGTAAATAACATTATTAATATCTATTGTTAATATAATAGGCATTATTCTATTAGAATAGGCATTTATCTATACCTGTTCTTCACAAGTGACCAATGTGCCATGGACTTTAGCCTTTATTTGTGCCAGGGGAATGGACAACTATGGTCAATCCAATGAGGCGGCTAAGGGGGGATCTGTTAAGGTAGGATACATGGGCCCTACCTCCCAGGCTTTGTCATAAGGATTGGTAATATTGAGAAGCTCCGACAGACAATCGCTGCACTATGTGCTTTCCATGTGTCATGTCATTTAATCTTCTTGAGAGCAGTTGGAAATAAGCATTATTTGTCATATCTGAAATACTGATACTCAGAGAGGTTAAATGACTTGTGCATAATCACAAAGTTAGTGAGTAGTGGTTCCATTCAAAAACTAGGCTTTTCCAGCTCTAAAGGCATTGTTCCAAAAAGAGGCTGTCATAATAGTCAGTGATGATGATGATGATGATGCTGTGTGTCTGGCCTGAAAGTGTCAAGTTCTCCAGCTGTTCTAATCCATCTCTGACAGGCTTGAATCGTTTGCAGTCACCAACCTACAGTCACTGAGTTTATGCA
>NW_007795786.1:0-1447 GCF_000696425.1 Galeopterus variegatus | reverse complement strand
ATAAATTAAGAAGGTTGTAAAAGCCTGCTAAGATTCTGACTGGCAGTATATTGTATAATTAGTTTCAAGAAGTATTGACATTGACCACATTGAATCATTCTATCTGGGAACATTAAGTGTCTCACTATTTATTATGGTCCTTGAGATTCTTCTGTACTTCTTTTAAATTTTCATCACATAGATCTTTCACATTTTTTTTAGTTTATTTCCATACACTTTATAATTTGTATTACATTAAGTAAAGATATAATTTTCACTTTAGGTTTTCTAAATAACTGTGGTTAGCTTTGAAGCAGCTTTACTGTGTACTGGTTATCGATGTGTCTGAGTCCTGTGAGACAGAACACTCACATATGCAACAAGTGATGTGAAGCAGAATTACTACTCGAGGGTAGGCAGCAAGAGACAACAGAAGCCTACAGTTTATTGTGAGATGGTCCCACGAGGCTCAGGAAACCTGCTCTGAGCAGAAGGAGTGTCAACTTCATGGGCTCTACATGCACCTTCACCTGAGGGACCAAGAAAGGCAGCCTGCCCTGGGGTTATAGACCTCAGGGACTCCAAGACCAAATGGGCTAAAGCATTAAAGGACATCCTGCATTTAGTGGAAACAGGTACGGAACCTGGGCTGTTCCATCCAGTCCAGTCTCTGTCTCAGGCTGTTGATTTCCCAGCACATTCTACAGTTATTCTTAAGAACTACAAGTGAGAAAGGGGGGAGATTGGGGTCAGTCCTCGACCACCTGGAGAACTATCCTGCAGCTAGTATTTCAGAAAGTTACCAGTACGTAATTATCAGTTTAATCTTCAGTTCAGCTATTTTACTAAACTACATTATTTAATATGACAGATTTTTTTCAGTTAACTCCTGTGTATGCATTAGATAGAAAATAATATCATCTTAACAGTTTTTCTTTCCAATATTTTATATCATATTTCTCCTTATTTTATCATTGTTTTACTTGATGTGGAAAAACATGGAATAATAACAGGATAAACCTGGAGTTATTTTTATCTTCAATGGGGATGTCTGTGCTATTCCTCAATTTAAGAAATAAATAAATAATTGTCATTCTAGGCTGTATGTTAGTGTCCTAATAAGAACAGACACCTTTCTTCAAAGGAACAACTAAAAGCTGTTTACATAGACTTTTCTGAGTTAAAGATTTTTTTTTTTTTTTTAATGAGAAGAACCCAGGACTAGCAATAGTGGGAAGTCATGACCATCTCTGGCTCTGAAAGAGCAAAAGGTGGTAACAACCGAAGCTAAAAGAAAGGGGTAACTTAAAAGGACCTGCAAATTGGTTAGAGAGAGAGACAGACATGTCTAAACCATGGTTTGTGAGAAAAAGTGTCAGATGAATAAATATACTGATGTCTTTTACTTTTTTCCATTGAGATAAGCTAACCAACAGCTGGAAAGCAAGTGCCTTTGGTGGATGCTCTG
>NW_007795785.1:0-1447 GCF_000696425.1 Galeopterus variegatus | reverse complement strand
TTTTTTCATTCTGCCTGGAATCTCCATTGTTAGATACCAAAATTGATGAGTTCATCTTTCTGTTTTCCATGTTATACAGCAAACAGCAAAAAATGTTGTCAAATTTTTGATATTACATAAAATGTTCCTATTTTCTCTAGACTCCAAAGGCACTTCTCTCACTTTCCTTCAAGCCATCAAAATCAGCCTGACACTCTTAGAACTTTTATAAACATTCTCATCCAGGCATTTCTGTTTTCTACCTGCCATAATTATGAAACAATTCTACATGTTTTTGTCATTTTTACTATAATGCTCAAATTCTGTTATTAAATTCTGCCCCAGTTATCTAGATTGCATAACAAAATAACCTAAATTTAGTGGCTTAAAAATGTTTTTTTTGCTCATGATTTTGTGCATCAGGAATTTGAGAAATTTCAGTTGAGCAATTATTCGGATCCTTATGGTATCAATTTGAGTAACTTGGTGAGAGTCAGCTGATGACTGTACTGATCTACAGGAGCCAAGGCGACTCATTTTCCATGCCTGGAATCTGAGTCACTATGGTTGGTAAACCAGCAGTAAACCATAAAACAAGATTGGACTTCCAAGAAAGGGGAACCATCTAGTGTGGGCTGTAGTTAGAAGGATCACCACTATTGCCAGAGATATAGCAAAAGAGCAGAGAGAGAGAAAAATTGAAATACCTGGCTTCACTCTTCTCTTCATTTAAATTTTGTTCTGGTGTTTCTCCTTCTTCAACTCAAACAGAAGACACAGCAAGCATGTTCAGTTAATGCAGTCTACATGGGTCAAAGGGTGGAAAGTTGCTCTAGAGGGTTAAATAGAGAATAAACAGAAAAATTAATCAGTTTATCTGTTCAGCAACTATTCATTTCATTTGTTCAGTTGAAGAAAGCCTTATTACTACAGAGATTAAAAAAAAAACTATCACGGGGTATCATATTATTGGACACATGTTAGTTCAATTTTCACCTCTATTTGGATAGTTTGTGCTGCTGGGGGGAAACTATTTTCAGCAATGAAGGCACATGTTTATCTACTAAATGTAAGTACCCCGTACAAGACACACAGCAGTTTTTTCCATGAAAACATGATACAAGGTAATGTACTCCCAGGTGACTGAGGACTCCATATTGGCCTCTGTTGTGGGCAGGGTAGTCACTAAAAGTGGAGGTAGAATCAACAATGAATAATCTCCCAAAAAAGAAAGCACCAGCCCTAGATGGATTCATTGATGTATCATAACAATAATTTAAGGAAAAATCTATACCAATGTTTTACAATCTCTTTCAGAAGACAGAAGCAGAGGAAATGCTTCATAATTTATTCTGTGAGGCCAGCATCACCCTAATACCAAAACCAGACAAAGATATTATAAGGAAAAAACAAACAAACAAACAAATACTGACCAATATCTCTCATGAAAAGTTTTTAACAAAATATT
>NW_007795784.1:0-1447 GCF_000696425.1 Galeopterus variegatus | reverse complement strand
CCTCCACGGGATGAATTCAGTTTTCGCACTGACATTTCTGTCAGCCATTTATGTGGGTCACCTATGAAAGACCTGTGGGCAACAAGAGGAATGAGAAAATAACCAAAGAGTACAGCTTGGATGTATAAATTCAATGCACTAGCTTCTTAAGAAAATCACATGGTTGTAATTATCAATAATAATATTCCATCTCACCCCAGTTAGAATGGCTGTTATCAACAAGACAGAAAATAATCAATGCTGGAGAGGATGTAGAGAAAAGTGAACACTCCTACGTTGTTGGTTGGAATGTAAACTGGTACAGCTATTGTGGAAAACCGTACGGAGATCCCTCAGAAAACTAAAAATAGATCTGCCTTACAATGCAACTCTCCTATTACTGGGTATATACCCCAAGGAAATGAAATCATCATGTCAAAAAGACACCTGAACTCCTATGTACATTGCCACCCTATTTACAATAATGAAGAGATGGAACCATCTTAAATGCCCATCAATGGATGAACAGATAAAAGAACTGTGTAAATATACGCAATGCCATTCAGCTAGGAAAAAGAATGATATTCTATCATTTGCATCAACACGGGTGGAGCTGAAAACCGTCATGTTAAGTGAATCAAATCAGGAACAGAAAGACAAATATCACATGGTTCCAATTATATGTGGGATCTAAAGAACAGAAAAGTGGTTTTCATAGAAGTAGAGAGTAGAACAATGGTTATTGGAAGTTGGGCGTGGGTGGGAGGAGAAGGGGTAGAGTAATGGGTACAATACTATGCTATGTACCCTAAGAGAATCATTGTGCAGTACATACATGTATTGAAATAACACACTGTACCCCATAAAATACACATAAATAAAATTGAAAAACAAATATTCCATAGTAAACTCACATCTTGCAATTATGAAAAGGTAGCATAACATCAAACTTTAGTTGGATCTCACCAAGAAATATAAATTGGCATTATGTATCACATAAGAAACCATGAGAAACTAGAAGCCTCCTGGGGAGCCCTAATGGGAATATTTATTTAGCAGAAAGAGTTCTGGTGATGGATCCTGGGTAACAGTATATTCCAGATTCCAAAATGCAAGGCTAGAACCTCATCTTTTTAGGAAGAAAATCCTTTAACAAAAAACAAAGCAAACTAACAAAAACATTCTCTATATTTTGTTACTTTGCCCCCCTACGGATTTGTCACCCAGTTTCCCCTGGGTGACAGAGCCATAAAGGATTACTCTAAGTCCATCTCTTCTGAGCAGTGAGAAGACCCAAAGTGGTTAATCTCCCAGAACCCTCAAGAGAGATGCATTCCTTCCTTGGGAAATTAACCACAAATTGGGGTTCCCTTCCTGTATTTATTCTCCTGCCCAGGAAGTTACAGCAAGAGACATAGATGGGGTTATAGTTTAACAATATAGGCTGGTAACTTTCAGTGAAACAAGC
>NW_007795783.1:0-1447 GCF_000696425.1 Galeopterus variegatus | reverse complement strand
TTTTTTTTTTTTTTTTTTAAAAGATGACCGGTAAGGGGACCTCAACCCTTGACTTGGTGTTGTCAGCACCACGCTCACCCAGTGAGCGGACCGGCCATCCCTATATGGGATCCGAACCCGGGGCCTTGGTGTTATCAGCACCGCACTCTCCCGAGTGAGCCACGGGCCGGCCCCAGATGGGCTTCTAAGACTCACGATAAGTGGAATTTTATTCTGAGTTTGCCTCAGTATACGCCCCTGAGCCCAAACTTCTTATTGTCATTATACCAGTATCTATGTGTAAAATGGAGACCAATAACCTCTCCACCTGGCAGAATCCGCACATTGGTTTCTTGACCTATAGATTAAAAAATATGTTAGAACCAGACAAGAGGAAGCCCCTTCCCCCTGTCAAAATAGTAAGCCAAAAGCAATTCTGCATTGTTGAGTTATAGAAACTGATACAACCATAAGATTAGAAAGATGGAGGGGTGGTGATTTCTGTCATATTACCACTGGACTCTTCTGTTTGGTCAGGGCAGAAGATGCCTGGGCTTTGGAAGATAACAGTGGATCATTAGGGATTATTTGGTTTATTGAGTTATTGAATTGGTGACCTCAAATGTACCTTGTGTTCCTGATGTGGTCTTTCTGGAGCCAGTCAGTACAGGTCCTGACACCTTATTTTGCCTTTCTAACCCCTTTCTGTTCTGTTCATTCAACCTTTTTCCCCCAACCTCAATAATCAATGGTCACAACCTGTTAATATTCTTGTGGACTTCTCTCCAATCTCATTTTTCATTTGTGGACATATATATGTCTTTTTTTATTTTACAGAATGAGTTCATACTGTATATGTGCCTCTGTTTCTTTCTCTCCTTATTTAAAATACTTAATGGAAATACTTTTAAGCTACTTGTCATAAATCTAACACATTTTTCTTAATAGCCACATAATATTTTGTTGTAACCATTCCACAATTTACTCAACCATTCCCTTATTGATGAGGCTTTATTTTCTGATTTTTTAAAATCACTACAAACAAGATCATAGTAAACAGCTTTGTACATGAACCCTTATATATTATTAATTTTATTTTTTCAGAACAGTGTCCCAGGAGTGGGATGGCTGTGTGGAAGGGTATGTGTAATTTTTATTTTAATTGTCAGATTTCTTTCAGCAAAAGCTGAAAAATTCCTATTTCTCTACCAGCAACGTGTGAGTAACTTTTCATTCAAATTTTCACTAATAATACTTGTCACGCTCTTTTGTAGTTTGCCAGTCTGATGGGTATAAAGTGATTTCTTTCCGTTATTTTAATTTGCATTTCTCTCCCACTAGGAGATGAACTATTCTCATATGTTTATTGGCTATTCAAATTGGCTTATTCTTCATCTCCCACCCTCCCTCCCTCCTTCCCTTCCTTCCTTCCACTATGAGTGCAGAAATTACTAAGTAATTAATTAAT
>NW_007795782.1:0-1447 GCF_000696425.1 Galeopterus variegatus | reverse complement strand
AAAAAAAAAAAAAAAAAAAAAAAAAAAAAAAAAAAAAAAAATGAAGACTACCCTAATTTTGTTATGCAATGACCTCCAAGATATATTGTTAAGTAAAAAGCAAGCTAGGAAAAAGTATGCATATCCCAAAAAGGGGAATAAAACAGATATAGATAGATATAAATGTTTATTACAAATAATGATGAAAAAATAATTTTAAAAAAATGTAATGGTTGGGAACGGTATATAAGGAACAGAGAAAGGAACTAGATTTGTTTGAATATACCTTTTTTTTTTAGCAATAACTACTTTCATTGAAAATAAAATAAAATAAGTGAACCTAAATTAATATCCAATTAGTAGACTATTCCAAGTTATTTTAAAACACAGTAATCTGACTCTCTCTCCAGTGGGATAAACCCTACAGGCAAAACCAAAACTCTGTCAAAAAGAAACTGTTAAACTGTTTTCAGAAATCTTGCTGTTGACAGAAGGAAATACAGACAGAAGATAGAAACAAAGAGTTAAGTAGAAACTGTAGTCCTGAATATGAATTGGAAATATTAGTATGAACTCATGATATATTTTTCACTAAAATTAAAATGTACCTGGATCCATTGGAAAAAACAGAAACAATGACTAAACGGGTAATAACAAATACTACTAGCACCACATTGTAGTTTCCAGATACCATTCCCCACTAAAAGGAACTAGAGCTTCTTGGATGGCAGATTCCAGGGCTGGGGCAGGAAATATGACAGCAAAGAAGCTATCAAAAATAACAGGGTCATGCCAAGATAGGACAGTTTGAATATTAAAGATAATAACTGCATTGCCTTAAAACACATTAGATACATTTAAATACATTCATAATGATACCAAAAACAGAACAAAAACTATTTGGCCGACACTGAAATGACAGAAAATCACCTCGTTATTTTCACAATTAGCAAATTAAAAGGAAAGACTCATATAAATATACCTGATATTGTACATAAACTGGGTAAATAAACAGTTGTAAATGGGGGAAGTTTATTTTTATAAAAGTATTCCAGCTAACAAATAAAGGTATGAAGAACTGAAATATAACCATTTTGCAAACTCTAATGAATTAATAGCTCTAGGCATTAATGGCTGCTAACATCACAAAAGAGAGATTCAGACCTGATGCGCCCTCTAGATCTATGTGCCTCCTGATGAAAGGAGAGCATTACCTATGAAATAGTCTTGCCAAAAAGAGAGACACAGAAGGATTGAATCTGATTAAGTCTTAGGCCGAACTAAACTACCAATTTATAGGAAATAGAGAAAGAACAGTCAAACATCATTACAGTAATGGAATCGGCAAAATTCAGACTGTGAATTTTCCCCCGTTTTGGCCTACCCATCAGTCACTCACTTGCCTATGGGCTGCCCCCCCCCCCCCCCCCCCCCCCCCCCCCCCCCCGCCCCCCCCCCCCCCACCCAC
>NW_007795781.1:0-1447 GCF_000696425.1 Galeopterus variegatus | reverse complement strand
CCGTGGCCTTGGTGTTATCAGCACCACACTCTCCCGAGTGAGCCACAGGCCGGCCCAATAATTCTATTTCTGATCGAGTGCTATAATGTCCCCGTTTGCCATGTTTGAATGATTTAGAGTGGAAAACAACGAGTTGGTAAGATGAAGTGACATCTTAACAAGTCAGAGTTATAGCTTGCACAGAACTTGTATAAACCATTTGGTTTCTTTCATTTTCTTTTCTCAAAGGTTTGAGCATTTACTATTAAGCAACAAGAAGTAACATTTCCTAGCTTTTGTAATTTCTTTTTCTCCTCTTAATGAAACTATGGTAAGTAACACAGGGAAGTGGGGAGAGGAAATCTTGAGCGACACATGCTCTAAAGCAGTGGTTCTCAATGAGGAAATCCCTTTGAGGTCCAATTATACTTTTTCTCCTCTGTATCATTTTGCTCTACGTTGTTACAGTTTCCTTTTTCCCTTTCCCAAAATGTATCTTTGAAAAACCCCAGACGCCTCCCCTTTTTTTCACTTTTGCTTTCTTTGCGGAACCTTTGCACTTGGAAATAATGAAGAGACATTGTCGATCCTTCTCTGGTGTGGTCAGAACTAACCGTGCAAAGAGGTAAGAACTCTTGTGCACTATTCTAAACCATACTTTGCTCTTTTTTTCCTACAGACTCCAAACCCTATTTTTTCTAAATATCTGGCCTTTCTAGTACCTTGATTCACTACAACCTGTGCCTGCTGTCTTTACCAGTAATGGGAGCAAACATAAGTGATGTGTCTGTGTGTGAGCTTGGTGTGAGGCATTAGGTAATTATCTCAATGGTCAAAAGAGTTGATTGTCAATATTAGATTCAGGTGTCCTGAACATGTCATTAACGATGTTCATGGTAAGAGAAAGATAGAATTTTAGGGCAGAAAAGAGCCTCAACTAGCATCTATCGGTTTGCAGTGTGTTCCTCGGAGCTCTAAGTGGAAAGACGAAAAAAGGTAGCTGAGGCGTGAAGCAGAAAGTGGGAGGGTGGGTGCGGAACACCTTTGTGTCTCTGCAGCGCAGCTTTTTTCTTATACTCCTTGCTTCTCTCTACACCTCTCAGCCTCACCCCCACCTCCATCCTTCCTTTTCCTCTAGTGCCCCTGACCAGTAGAAGATGTTCTGAGAGTCAGCTGGGGATGTGGCAAATAAGAGGGGTCTGCTGGGTGTAGGAAATATTCTGAGAAGGTTTGATTGCTGGTGCCTCATCACCTGCTGTACTATGAGGGGTGGAATCTTCTGGCTTGTCCATGCTACTGTTGTCTTCCATGTCCTAAGTACAGTCTCCAACATTTCTTAGGGAAGAGGATATTTGGTTTAATGGGGCTCTTATCAATCTGTAACTTGGGAACAGAGATATCTGTATTGCAAGGGGAGGCTGAAGAGTTGCCTGTTGGGGCACAGGTTGTTCCTCGTGTTTGGGATGAG
>NW_007795780.1:0-1447 GCF_000696425.1 Galeopterus variegatus | reverse complement strand
TGATATTCATCCACACTATCATCAACAAATTGCTTGCTCTTTGTTTTCCCTGTCTCAACCTTCCAGCCAGAACTTTTGTCCAAAATCCAGATTAGGGTAGCATCAAATTGTGCATGTACCACTAAGATTGCCAGAGTTAGTTATAATACTGACCTTTTTTTTCCCCCTTTTTTAGGAAAAACTGTTCATGCCCTCTAATATTTAGTGGTGTTATCAGTTTTAATTCTTATTAATTTGTATCATTCAGAACTCAGATAAAATTTTAAGACAATCATCATCACCATCATCATTAATATTTTTGTTAATGTATGCATAATCCTTACAAGTATGTACAGTTGACCCTGGAACAGCACAGGTTTGATCTGCACACGTCCACTTATATGCAAACTTCTTTGAAAATATAGTATTCACTGGATATGTAACTCAGATACACACAAGGCCAATTTTTCACATACACCAGTTCTGAAGGGATGAGTGTAAGACTTAAGTATCCATAGATTTTGTTATACTTTCATGTACATCATTTTTCTAAATTTTAACCACTTTGAAATAGAATTATTTCTGACTAACAAATGAGGATAAGGAAGCGTATTATAGGCTTAAAGAACTTGCCAGAGATGATACCAGATCTGCAAGTCTTTAGGCCAAAGTCTTCTAGCACTAATTTTAATCTCTCTCTACCAGTTTAGGTTATCTTCTGTCAAGGTCTTTCCTCACATTCACTCCCATTGGGTTTTTCTCTTCCTACATGCAATTCAATGTCTACACTCTTTCCTAGCTGCCAAGGATCTTTTCATTCTGCTATGTTTGCACCCCATGAGATTTTTCCCTCCAGGCTCTGTCTGTCCTCCACCCTTACTTGGTTTTCTTGTGCCCCAATTTATGAAGTCGCTAATCTCTGCTACATGGAAGAAGGGGGATGGGCAGGCCAGTTGGCTCGGTTGGTTAGAGCGTGGTGTTGATAACACCAAGGTAAGGCCAAGGATTCAGATCCCCTTACCAGCCAGTAACAAAAGAAAAATAAAAGAAGGTAAGGTATGAAAGTATTCATTTGTTTTAAAGGGTATATCCTTACACATCCATTCCAGAGATCACAATGGTATTTTACGAACTTCTGCGAAACAACTAATCTATTCAGTGCTATAATTTTGACAATTTACTGTACTCTGTAGCATTGAAAGATAAAAAGAATCAAAGAGTGGGAAAATTTGAAGTAAACATTTGTTTGCACATTTTAATACAGAATTGTGTAATATCAGATGCAGTGTGAAACTGTGGCATTGAAGAAATTAGAGCTGGAAAAGGGTGGGGGACAGGGAGAAAGATTCACTTTCCAATGCAAAAAAAAAAAAAAAAAGAAGCAAGTTGATTTCTAACTTGACCTTGCCACAGAGAAATTTATAACTACCGTACATGAGAATTGCTAACTGAAGAACTTCTGTGACTA
>NW_007795779.1:0-1447 GCF_000696425.1 Galeopterus variegatus | reverse complement strand
GTTTTGGCCCAGAAGAAAGCAACAGAGAGCTTTTATTCAAAGTACAACCTTCTGTATGTAGCAGATGCTCAGTAAATATTTGTTCTGGTGAATAAACAAATCAGGGCAATTCGCCGGGCAGTCTGTGTTGAAAGAGGCCTGAGGTGATAAGTCAGAAAAGAATAGGATCAGACTGTCAGTTTCATGTAAAAGTAATAATTATGACTAATTAAAAACTCACCACATTCCAGGTTTTGTCCATATTGGCTCATTGAAGCTTCATAATACTTCTGTGAGGTAGGTGCTAATATCATTTCCGTTTTATAGTCAAGGAATCCCTGAGAGTTTAAGTAACCTGCTCAAGGCCACACAACTAGTTAGCAACAGAAATGGGATTCAGACCATCTCTGGATCTAGATGCTATGTCTGTAACCTCTCACTTTTGGAAGTGCATCATTTTTGAATGCCTACATGGCACAGGACTCTGTGCTGGGAAGGGATATGAGAAAGGGTCACTGCCCTGAAGGAGTTGACAGTAGAGATGGGAAGAGGGGACATAGACATAAAAATGATAAATCACTCTCCTAAGATTAAACTAAGTGCCCAAATGAGTGGGATGCACAGTGGATTAGATGTGGTACAAGGCATCTGAAAACCACAACATGTATTGTACATATAAAATGTTATCAGAGTTGTTATTAATAATAATTATTAATAACATTTCATTTATTTAGGGGAGGGAAGAGATCTGGAAGGGAGTGGCGACTGTGTAGATATTAATGATCTTTTTGTAGTACTTTCCAGTTTACATAGCATTTTTGAATATTTTATTATGTTTAATTTTCTCTACAAGGCTGAGGGATTTATATTATTTACATTATTATTATTCCCATTGTCCAAACTGAGGCTTAACAGGATAAGTGGCCAAAAGGCCCCACAGCTAGTAGGTGATAGAACAAGAATTGAAATGCAAGTTTCCAATTCTAAAGCCATGCTTTGTCCTCTACCTCCTACTGTCTCCTCTTAAAGGAGACATGGGTGAGAGGAACAGGGAGGAGGTTCTAGGCTTCGGGAACTGAGGGATCATGGCTTGGAGATAATACTTCCCAGGATAGGTAGACCAGGCAAGCCAGAGTGCAGGATTGGGGCGGGGTCGGGGGCAAGCCACAGCGCAGGATTGGGGCGGAGTCAGGGCTGATGTGGGGGTCAAGGCTGGAGAAGTGGCCTGGGCTCACTTGTGATGCATTTCCAATGCCCAGTCAAGGAGTCAGAGCATTATTCTGAGATCACTGGGGAACCTTTTGAGGTTTGTGAGCAGGAAAGATGAATCTAGAGCTGGTGATAGGATATAGTACCGAGGGGAGAAACTGGAGGCCCAGAACCATTTAGCAACTATTTAAAAATCTTGGTATAAAACTTGCTGAGATGATTACACAGGCTCTGATGACTTGTGGGGGCAGGTGTGCAG
>NW_007795778.1:0-1447 GCF_000696425.1 Galeopterus variegatus | reverse complement strand
GGTTTGAGTAACACCTGTGGAACATGTTTAGTGTATCCTCATAACACAGGCTTTACTGTCCGTATTCACAGCTGAAACTCTCCAACTTTTGTTTGCAGGTGCAAACCATAAAGTACACCCATACCCAAGATGTATTCAGCTACTGGGGATATATATACAGTATACACATGAGGAGGTAATCGTCCTATGCCCAATGGTGGTGACACAGCTTTGACTTCAACAGTCTGTCCTCCATAGCCATCTACATGAACTGTGGCCCCTGGAAACTTATCTGGATTGCCATATATCAGGCTACATTCTGCACCTGTATCCAACGCCAAAACACACTGCACATTTGTCCTTGACCAATGTATTGCCAATTCAGCATGAGGCCTCTGGTCCTTGCCTGTCCCCAAAAGACAAGTGCCTTGGCCTGCTCCCTAATCAAAAGGGATCAGTTCATCTGCCTCCTCAAAAGCAACCAAAAAATCCTTTAAGTCCACTTAGCATACCTTGCTACCTGTTTCTGGCTGTTTAGTGAAATGCTGTTCAGGGCGCAATTGCTGCCACAAGGCAAACAGGACCATATTTGGCTGCCAGTCAATTTTCTTGCTATCAACCCCTGCTGCAAGCAAGTCAAGCTACATCTGCTTATGGCTCGTCTTGCTTGGTCCTTTCAGGATAAAATCCTGGGCATTTCTTGGGGGTTTGGTTTTAGCCACCTTTCGGGCCCCTTTTGCTTGTCTCCTATCCTGTACTTCACCCAAGCTGGCTATCATGGTTGTTACTTCATGTATAGGGTGACCAATGTATGGGGCTAGTATGGCAATCAGTGACCCAAATGATATTGACAGGGCATTTTGCAGCACTATGTCTCTCATGCTGCCTGTAAAATTTTCATTGTCCTGGTCATGGGTGTTCACAGTAAACATGGACTGCTGCATCCTCAGTTCCCAAATTATTTGTACTAACTCAGCATACATTTGCCATTTACTAACAATCTTGGCAGTTCTACAGCATTTGCCCACATGTTCCAGGCAGCTGCACTCACCCATTCCATTAAGAGTGATTACCTGGCCCTTGTGTATATCTGTGGCTATTCTGTAGCTGCTGCCTTAGGGATGGGTGTATCGTAACAGAGGCCAAATTTTCCATCTCCTCTCCAGAGCACATCACACAATTCAACCCTAGGTCCCATAACCACAGAAGCCAAGCAGCCAGGGGCTCCCCCTGTTTCTGCTGGAACTGTCTCCCCAAGTCAACCAATTCAACCTGGGTATACGGGACATAGGTGGTGAATTGGGTCACCTGTGGATTGCCCACTGGTTGTCCACCTGGTCCCACAGGCTGCTCACGTTTCACTTTCTGATGCCTGACAGGTTGTGCCTGGAGACACGTGGTCTCCCCCAAATCACCAATGAGTTTGTTGTCTTCCCTGGTGTGAGAAGCAGGGATGGCCAGTTGCTGC
>NW_007795777.1:0-1447 GCF_000696425.1 Galeopterus variegatus | reverse complement strand
GAATAATCTACCTTAACTCCAAGTCTGGCATCCTCTGCACACTGGTGCGGGGTTGGGCCTCGTAGTCCTCGGGCAGACCTGCTCCTATGGCTTTCCTAGGCTCAGCTCATGCTTCAGCTCTCCAAGGCTGGTGTTCCACTCTGGTAGGTCTCCATGTTAGTCTCATTCCCATGGCTCCACTGGGTATGGCCCTTGTAGGGGTTCTCTGCTGCACCTGTGACCCCACATTTGGAGTAAGCATTGCTGTAGTGGGTGCTCTCTGCAGTATCTTCACTCCTGTGGCAAATCTTTTCCGTGGCCCCCAATCTTTTTCATACATCCTTTGAAATCAGGGTAAACAGCTCTGGCATTCTGTAAACCTACAGATTTAATACCATGTGGATGCTACCATGTTTTCTGGCTTGTATCTTTCAAAACTGTGGGTCCAGTAGCACCCGGGGCCAATTTAGCTACAGTTGGAGAACCTGGGGAAGCTGGAGTAGCCAGGATTTGGGAAGCAGCATCCCAAGGTTGCCTTGGGCAGTGAACCCATAGAGGGTACCCGAGGCCTGCTCCCCCAAATCATTTTGCCTTCCTAAGCCTCTGGGCCTATAATGGGAGGGGCAGCCTTGAAGATCTCTGAAGCCTTTTGTCCATCCTCTAAATGATCCCTTTCATCTTACGTGATCTCCTTAGTAAAGAGTTGCTGGGCTACACCCTTGTTTTCCTCTCCTAGAGACACCTTTCCACTATTTATGTAGCCAGGCTGAGTTTTCTAATTTTTTACTCTCTGCTTCCCTTTTAATTATAAAGTCTGCCTTTACATCATGCCTTTGCTGCCTTAAATCAGTGTAGGCTGTTAGAAGTATCCACACAACTGACTGCTTTGCTATTTAGAAATTTCTTCCATTAAATACTCTGGTTCATAACTCTTAAGTTCCACATTACATAAAACTCCAGGGCATGAACAAAATGCAGCCAAGTTTTTTGCAACTCTTTAAAAAAGATGACTCTTACTCCAGATTTCAATAAGCTCTTCCTTATTTCCATTTGAGACCTCCTCAGAATGACCTTTACTGTCCATATTTCTATCAGCATTCTGTTCACCACCGTTTAAGCAGTCTCTAGGAAGTTCCAAACTTTCCCTGGTCTTCTTGTCTTCTAATCCCCCAGGAGAATCTAGGCTTTCTCTAGCCTACTTTTCTAAATTCTTCCAGCCTCTGCCCATTTCCCAATTCCAAAGCCGCTTCCACATTTACCAGTACTTTTTATTATAATACCCCACTTCCGGTACCAAATTTCTGTATTAGTCCATCTCTGTTGCTTACAACAGAATATTTGAAAATTCTTAATTTATAAAGAAATGAAATTATTTCTTACAGTTTGGAGGCTGAGAAGTCCAAAGGTCAGGGAACACATCTGATGAGGGCCTTCTTCCTGGTGGGAATCCTCTGTAGTGTCCCATGAC
>NW_007795776.1:0-1447 GCF_000696425.1 Galeopterus variegatus | reverse complement strand
TTATGACCATCTAATGTAAAACCTGAACTTACTTTCTTTGTGTGTAACTTTATTCTATGTCTTCTCTCTTCCCAGTGACCTCTTTTCACACGTTAGTCATTGTTGGACTCCATCCCAGTCTTTATCCATCTTACAGAGACTATTCTTCCCATGGTGTGCAAATTCCTGCCCACTCCCTTGACAGATCATCTTCGTTCTCATCTCATAATTCTCACCTGATTAACACTGCTCAGAAGGCTTGACATATATAACACATTTTGGAAATTAATGCTGGCTTGGAACAGTTTTGAATTTGCTGTAACAGTTTAACTTACTGCCCTTGATATCTCATCAGTCTAAAAGAGAGGAGATGTCAGTTGGTTTACTCAGTTTTCCTGCCAGGTTCTGGTTGTCCTCATCACATTCCTCTCTTTAGAAGGTGAACCTGACATGACTTATGTCTGAGGCTATGCCATGTTTAACAGGCATATGCTCAAGATTAAATTAAATATATATTAATTACATTTTTGTGTATATGTGTATATAGAGAGAAAGTGGGGGAGAGACATATTTTAGACAAAGACACATAACTTTAAAAACTTTTTTTTTAAAAAGAAGTCAGCAACCTTACTTGTGTTTCAAATGTGAATACCACATTAGCTCATTACCTGTGTCTGGATCATTTCTGAGGGGTAAGAAGGAAAAAAAAATAAGGAAAAGAATAACCTTCGCTGTGATATGTCATTAAATCTCTCCTAATGGCTTTGACATAAATTAATGTTAAATGACGTATGTGCACACAATTAGGAAAAAATTTAATGTATTATTAATTAAGATTAATTGCAGGAACTTGTCAACAGGCTTTAGTTCTCATTAATTATATTTATTTCTTCAGTACTCTAGTGGAATGGATAAAAGCATTTGATGATTGTCAATAGCATTGACTTCATGCTAATGGACATAGACCTCAGTTTTTTCACCAGACTGATATTAGGTCAGTTTTCTCTAGAGAGAAATATTTATTACTCTTCACATTGAAGGCATCCTTCAGATGATTTGGCTGCAAAGGGATTTCCTTTTATAGAGATAGTTCCTTCTATGCAGTAAGTAAGACTGTTCAGTCAGTCAATCAATCTAATTACATTTATTGAATATGTAACAGGAAAGAGTGCAGACAGTGGAATCCTAAGCCTATGACTATTTATACTTGCTCTGAATAAAACTGTGGAGAAACATTTCTTTGCTTCAGTCAAAATGGCAAGTCTCAGTCTGTCTATAAGAAGATCTTGCTATGGTAGTCAATATTACTTTATGAAATAGATATGTTTTTTGAAAACTGAATCTTAATTTTATTGAGAAAATCTACCCTTTAAAACCATTGTGGTATGAATCATTTAATAGTGCACAAGTGAGACTGAAGGAACTTTCTGTAATGTAAAGGGCACATTCTAACATGTTCAAAGATTTT
>NW_007795775.1:0-1447 GCF_000696425.1 Galeopterus variegatus | reverse complement strand
AGACAAATTTATGGTTATTAGAGGTGAGAGGGAGAGGAGGAAGGGGGAGATTGGATAAGGGACATAAAGAATAAGTACGATTTGTAACAATGAATATGCTGATAAAAAATTTGTTTTTAAGTTTTGGGTATAATGAATAGTTCAATTTCCATTTTACGGTCACATTTTTTTTTTTTTTTTTTTTTTTTAAAGATGACCGGTAAGGGGATCTTAACCCTTGACTTGGTGTTGTCAGCACCACGCTCAGCCAGTGAGCGAACCGGCCATCCCCATATGGGATCCGAACCCAGGGCCTTGGTGTTATCAGCACCACACTCTCCCGAGTGAGCCATGGGCCGGCCCTTACTGTCACATTTTGCACCTGAAATTTTGAAGGAAAAATGTATGTAAAATTAGTCAACAAAATTTTCTGAATTCAACTCCTATGAAAGGAATTACTGTTTAGACAAATCAAATGAAATTAAAAATGCAGACAGTTCAACCACTAGAAATGCTGAAAAATATGAATATAAAGTTCTTATAATAATAGCACCCATTTAACTACTTTTAATATATGATGTATTTCTGTTTTCAAGTCACTTTTTAAAGTTTTTTAAAATTACAGAATCTGTAACTACATGTTCATTCTAGAGATGTGGAGGGAGACTAGAAGTCCATTTTGAATACATGTCAGTGTGTGTGTGTGTGTTTTAAACAAATTAGATTCATATCATGTATATATGCAATATTGTACCCTGCTCATTTCCACGTCACTATTACTAAACACTAAGACTATTTTTATTGATACATTTTACTTCATCTTTTAAGTGTATCATAATTTATTAACCCTTTATTAAACAACTAGGTTTTCTTTTTCACTCTATAAACATTCCTGTGATTAGCATTTTGGCACACAACTTCCTGTCTGACTTTCTGATTTTCATCAGGATAGATTATTAGGTCAAAGGATTTTTTTTGAAGATTATTAATATGTATTACTAAACTTATTCTAGAAAGATTATACAAATGAACACTTCCACTAACACTGTATGAAGTGCAATTGTTTTTAATTAGATTTCTTTATTGTGGGCGAAAAACTTTTCCTGTGTGTATTATCCATCATTATTTCTTTTTCTTTTTTTTTTTTTCGTCTTTTTTCATGACCGGTAAGGGCATCGCAATCCTTCGTACGGTGTGGTCTGCACCACACTCAGCTAGTGAGCGCACTGGCCATCCCTATATAGGATCCGAACTCGCGGTCTCGGCGCTACCAGGGCCGCACTCTCCCGAGTGAGCCATGGGGCCGACCCCATTATTTCTTTTTCTGTGAATTGTTCACTTATGTTGCTTTCTCATTTTTATATTACTGTTTCTTTTTTTTTTTTTTTTCCTTTTTGTCTCTTTTTTCGTGTCCGGCAACGGATCGCAACCCTCAGTGTCGCGCCCGTACCGGACCGGGACTGGCAAC
>NW_007795774.1:0-1447 GCF_000696425.1 Galeopterus variegatus | reverse complement strand
GACCTTTTTAATTACCATGCAATAAAACTAGAAATCAACTTTAAAAATCAGAAAATGTAGAGATCCTTTCTTCTGGTAGGTTAAAAATTCTATATTGAATGACCTTTAGATTAGACAGATACACAAGCCAAAAATAGCCAGATTTCCAGAAAATATAATAAATATTTGTTAATAGGATGAATTTAGCCAAATAATCTAGTTTTGATTCCCAATGACTTAGTTTCCTTAAATTATAAAATGGGGTTAGTAATAGCACCTGCCGTATGTGCTTGCTTCAACAATTCTATGAGTTAATATTTATAAAGTGCTAAGAGCAATGCTCGGGAAACAACAAGCATTATTGGAATGTTTTTAGATTTAAAAATTAGTAAAATACATATGAGAACGTATAAGATTTAGTTAAAGCGTGGCCGGTTATCTCAGTTGGTTAGAGCATGGTGTCATAACACCAACTTCAAGGGTTCAGATCTCCATACTAGCCTGCTGCCAAAAAAAGAAAAACCAAAAGATTTGTTTAAATTAATAGCGAGAAAACATTTGCAGCTTTAAATATTTTTCAATAAAAAGAATGAAGTTAAGTGGATTAAGCTTCTGACTCAAAAAGTTATAAAAGATAAGCTGAAGGAAAATAGCTCAAAGAAATTAATACAGATACTGTATATGCAGAAATTGACATAGAAAAACTGTAAAATAATGTAACTAATAAATCAGCAAAAGCTCAGATGATATCGATACTCTTCTAGAAAAAAATGATTCACTAAAACTAATTTCAGAAGATATAAAAAATCTGACATAAATTTCTTATAGAAATACATACAGAAAAGATCTACCTTGCCCAAAATCACTAGTAACAAAAAATTTCACAGAGAAACTGTGTGAAACTTTTAAAGATCAGATATTTCTAAATCCATTTAGGTATTGAGAACAAAAAATTCCAAGTTTTAAAGTAAGCATACATTGACAGAAAGTCTGACAAACTGCATAATGAAAAACAATGTAGACGAAACTTGTTTAATTCAAATATTAGCTAAGAGAAACAAACTAAACTAAAAGAAGAAGATACAATGGCTAAGTGAGGTTTATTACAGCAAAGCGATGACGGCTTGAATGAGGAAATATTGTAATAATACTTATGCTATTAACAGATCCAAGAAGAAAAGTTATACGATTATTTTCATAGATGCTGACAGGCGTTTGACAAAATTCAGTAATCAGTCTTGTTTTAAACACACACTGATGTAGGAATCGACGAGTACTTTCTTCAACTGAAAACATTTTCTCTATTTATTTCCTTAGCTATTTTAGCCCTGTGAAAGTTGTCAGAATTAGAATTGATCCATGACAGTCCAACTCTAGCAAAAAAATAAATCTGGGAGGCTCAGATGGGAGGAGCCCTCAAGCATCCAGGCCTGTGAGAAGAGCCATTACAAAGACTCTTACTCACATC
>NW_007795773.1:0-1448 GCF_000696425.1 Galeopterus variegatus | reverse complement strand
TGCTGTGTAACAGGGACACAAAAAAGATTACTCAAAGCAACATGAATGCAATTAGAAGTCCGAAGGGACTGCACCTCCAACTCCTGTTAGAAGAAGAAACTGGGTACAGCCCAGATTCAAGTTAGCTTCTGTTTTTATTGTAAAGACAAGGAAGTTTCACAAGAAAGATCAGTTGATTCAATCATTTCAAAAGAAAACAAAGACATGGGCAATGTGATAAAAGTTATCTATGGCTAAGTATAGCATGAAAAATAGAAACTGGTAACATCATTTAAATTAACAATGTGACATTCCAATGTACAATTTGTGAAAACCTAAATTGATCAAACTGTAATCGTTATCTAAAATATAACCTCCACTTAAATGACTTAAGAGTTACATTCTTATGATTAAATCTAAGTGTAATTGTCTCTAAAGTTTCCACCAACAAACAGCTTACCCTTAGCAAACATTTTTTTCACATTTTTCCCGACAGCAATTCTTTCAACATCTTTTAACAACAATCAGTATGTTAAATAATCAAAGTATATAATCCTATCCCTAAATAGTGCTTAGAATTGATTAGATGGTATTTTGCCTGCTAGCTGTAGACCCTTGTCTCCTAATTGAGGACTTTTGTCCCATACATGCATTACCTAAAGACCCTATCTAAAAATCAACTGAGAATCAACATATACTTTATTAGAAATGATTAGATAGGCTTTTTGCCTACTAGCTGTACACTATTGCCTCTTAGCTAAGGACTTTTGTCCGTTAAGTTCTTTTACCTAAAGAGCCCTGCCTAAAAATCAAATGAGAAGATTTCTACCCCTCTACACTATCCCAGAATCCTTTCTCATGCCTCTATGTTATGCCCTGTACCCCAGGAGCTGGCCTCTCCAGAAGAGATCACAAGGGGTCCTTTGTCCTCTGCCTTCCCGATGTGTCTGGCCCAAGGGAAGCACTGGCAAGAAGGTAGGGAAAAAGCGAGCCTGTGAATTTTATCCCCACCCTGCCATGCCTAAGTAGGGGAAGAGAAAATGTGACCCTGCAAGACACTCCATAGCAATTTCTGATCCTTAGAAAATGCAGACAAAATCAAGATTAACCCCTCCACCATGCCTAGGACTAACATGCAGTCATCATTGACTCAATGTTAAATCAGTTAGCTTTTGTTGCATAATAAACTATCCCTAAACATAGTGACCTAAAGCAGAAGTTTATTTAGTGGGTTGCAGTGAGTTGACCGAGCAGTCCTTCCAATGTGAGCGAGTTGCCTGTGCTTGGCTGGGCTTGTACCCCGCAAGTGTGGTCAGCTGGTGGGCCAGTGCGCAGGTAGATGATCTAGGAGGATCTCGCCCATGTAACTGATGGTGGGCTAGGGTGACAGGGGCAACTGAGCCACATAGCTCTTAGCATTCAGCAGGCAAGCCTGAGTTTGCTCACACTGTGTCATCAAGAGCATCGAG
>NW_007795772.1:0-1448 GCF_000696425.1 Galeopterus variegatus | reverse complement strand
CACTCTCCCGAGTGAGCCACGAGCTTTTTAAGAAAGGGGGTATAAGAGGTGAACTTTCTGACTTGGCATATCCGAAAACGTGTTTGTTCTACCCTTACTCAATTTGGGCTGGATTTGAAATCCCAGATTGAAGACTATTTCCTCCAGGTTTGAGGACATTACTGCATTGTCTTCTAGGATACTTACAGGAGTCAGCAGTGTTGAAGTGTTGCTAAAAGTCTTTTGCCAGACTAATTCCTCTGCCTCTGGGAATGCTTTGTTTTATTACTTATTTTTTCTTTGGAAGCTTTTAAAATTTTGTCTTGATCCATGGTTTTCTGAAATTTCAGATTAATTTATCTAAGTTTATATCTTTTTACATCTATTGTGCTGGGTACTCAGTAGACCCTTTCAGTTTGAAGATATATGTCTCCTCCTCTCTGGGAAATTTTCTCTATTTAAAATTTTTTTCTTCTTTTAATTATTATTATTATTTTCTAAAGGTTTAAAGTAACCAGATATTGTACTTCCTAGATTGTTTATTTTGCTATCTTTAAAAAAAAATCCCATATTTTCCGTTTCTTTGTATCTTTGTTCTGTGAACTAGGATATTTCCTTAACCTCATCTTCAAATCCTTACAATGCAACCTTCTGTATTAATCTGTTTTCTGTTCTTAAAACACAGTACCCGAAACTGGGTAATTTATAAATAAATGGAATTTATTTTTTATCGTTTTGGAGGCTGGGAAGTCCAAGGTTGAGAGGGTGCATATGGTGAAGGCCTTCTTTCTGGTACTTTCTACAGAGTCCCATGGCGATGCAGGGTATCAGCTCGCAAGGGCTGAGCAAGAGTGTTTTTTCCACATGCTCACTTCCTGTCCATATAAAGCCCCCAGTCCACTCGCTGATAACCCATTAAACCATTAACTCATTAATCTATGAGTGAATTAATCAATTCACGAGGGCAGAGTCCTCTTGATCCAATCACATCTTTCAAGTTCCATATTGGGGATTAAGTTCTTTTTTTTTTTTTTTGAGACCAGCTGCACCGTGCTCAGCCAGTGAGTGCACTGGTCATCCCTATATAGGATCCGAACCCGCGGCAGGAGCGCTACTGCGCTCCCAAGTGCGCCACGGGCTCGGCCCGGGATTAAGTTCTGATGTGGGCTTTGAGGGGGACAGAATTCAAACCATAGCCCCTTCTTTTCAATTTCCAAGAATTATATATTTTTTCTCATTAAAAATTCTTTAAAACTGTGGTAAAATATATGTAACATAAAATTCACCATCTTAACAATGAAATGTATAGTTCAGTAGCATTAAATACATTTATACTGATGTGCAGTCCAGCTCCAGAACTCTTTTTGTCTTTCAAAACTAAAACTCTGTCCCCATAAGCAACAACTCCTCATTCCCCCCTCCATCAAGCCACTGGCAACCACTGTTCTTCTTTCAGTCTCTTTGCATTT
>NW_007795771.1:0-1448 GCF_000696425.1 Galeopterus variegatus | reverse complement strand
TTGAAACTCTGGGGAGTTTAAGATGGCGACGGGTCTGGAGCGGACATGCCAGAAGACAGCGCGAGCCTGAGAAGTGTGCGCTGTGCTGCTAGAGTACTATTTGCATCAGCAATAGCAACAAAAAATGAATAAATCATTGATCAACTAATCTACAAAGACAAAAATGCAACTACAGATTCGAGATTTTAGGGTCGACACAAAAGAAGATTCCTGAGAGTGCCCAAGCCGTGCTGCAGGACTGAGTGAGCAGCCTGAGGCAACAAAGGCCAAGAAAGATGCAGAAATGGAGAATAAGGCGCTGGACCGGCCCAGCTCTGTGAGCTCAGTGAGTGACCCCCAGCCCAGCTCTGCTTGCGGGGCAGAAGCCCGCCCGGCTCCCGCCTACCACACCAGGCTAGGCACCGGCACGAGTGCTTCCTCCATTTTCTCAGGTGGGGGCGGAGCCAGCCAGCTCAGATTGGCCAGGCCTGCCCTCTTTGCTTGGCACCGCTCCTCACTGAGCTGAGCTACTTGTGTGCCTTGGCGTGGGGGCCCCCCGGGGCCTGTGAACTGGCCTACAGTCCCACTCCCCCTGCGGATCTCTGGCAGGGCTGGTGGTGGGGGGAGCCCCTGGCCAGCTTCAGGAGGGCAGGGAGGAGGAGCCCACCCAGATTGTCACTCCACCACACCCTGGGCTTTGGCCCCAGGTAAACTTCCTGTTTCCAGGAGGCAGATACCATCTCTGTAGCCATCAGTTCGGAAGAACCCCAAACTGATTTCTGGTTGGGAGAGGTGAGGCCAGAGCGCTCTTGAGCTCGCTTGAACCTGTCGGAGAGCTGACTGCCAGCAGGTACCCGGGTCAGCTTGTGCTGGGGGGATACAAGGAGGAACTGTGTGCTGTGTGATCCTCCCCCGAGGAGCTCACACCCTGGTGTTGGAGATAACTCAACTACACAGATAGCTGCAGTACCAGGCAGAAAGTGAGAGGCCTAGAGGAGGCCTTATCCAGGTCCACAAAAGCACTCAGAGTGTCCCTACCAGAAACCTGAAAGTCGTCCTGGGCAGAGCGGGGCAGAGCACAGGCTTGAAGTCCCGGCTGATAGACGAGGACTGCAGAAGACACGCCACAGCCCTGTACTGAGCACACAGAGTGGGGAGGGGTCCGGCAAAGGAGGTGGAGACTCGGCAAAAAAAAAAATACACACACTGTGGGGCCCCCCTGCAAGGTTCAACAGCCCCACCTAGTGCTCACAGAGTGGGGAATTGCTCGGATAACGAGGTGGAAACTCGGCAGAACACACATACCCTGTGGGGCCTGCAGGGCGGGATCCAGCAGCCTACTAGAGTCCAAGCTGACCAGAGAGGAGGCTTCCCAGAGAGGCCCGAGACCCAAGTGAAACTCCCTGCTAAAATGAATAAATATCCAAAAAAAGATACCAGAAATGCAAAAAACCAAGAAAGTACACCAC
>NW_007795770.1:0-1448 GCF_000696425.1 Galeopterus variegatus | reverse complement strand
AAGTATAATCAACCAAACTGTGCAGGAAGAGAAGGAAAATGAGGAGTTGGAGATGGAGAGAGACAGACAGACAGAGACAAGAAATAAAGGGTGGGAACGGGGAGAAAGGAAATAAATATTCTATCATCCTTGAGTTAATCTCTTCTTCTTAATTACAAACCCACAGGATTCAAGTCCACATAGTTACTCCTGCAACAACTCCCTAGAAAATTTTGCCTATATTCCCTCTTTTCCCTGCTTGGATTTTGCACACCATCCTTAGTTTCATGGTATTTCCAAACTCCTGTGACCAGATGTTCCTCATTATGAGGTGACTCATCACATTTGTTTGGCAGTCAAAAATGCAGTAGAAATTACTTGGAGGGGCCCAGGGGCCTGAGGAACCCCATCCTCTCAAGATATTGCTATTCTGACTGCTTAGGATTTCAGACTTTGATAATCAAGACCTTAATTTTAACCATAGAAACCCAGCACAGTTGTGAACTTAGCAAATGCTGTAATTTGGCAGTTAATATGATCACTTTTTATTATAAAATATTTGGCAGAAAAATTTTATAACAGATTTGAAAATATACAAAGAATATATATTATGCGTGCTACTCATAATACATAAAAATAAATGAATTCTGCTAAACTCACCACTCAAGAAATAGAATTTTAACATTAACACTTCAGGGATCTAATTTTCAGTGGTTTCCAACCACTGGCTGACATTAAAAGGTGTTTCTTATTGCAGGTTCACAGAGTGGTCTTGAATATTGTTATCTGATTCTACTCAGGCATCCTGGGACTAAAATTTGTTCCTTCTTCATGCAAATTATCTAATGTTCTCACACCAAGCTCAGGGGTTCAGATCCCTGTACTGGCCAGCTGCAAAAAAAAAAAAAAAAAGAAAGAAAAGAAAAATATCCATTTAATTCAGTCTGTATACTCCTTATTCCCTTAGAATGTCTCTCAAGCAGTGGTTCTCAACTTTGATATACATTAGGATCAACTGGGGAGATTTGAGAAATCCTGATGCCCTGGCCCTGCCCCAGAACAATTAAATCAGAATATCTGGAGATGTACCCAGGCATCCATACTTTTTTAAAGTTCTCCAGGTGATTCTAATGTGCTCTAAAGGAGCAGCAATAAAATCTGTCAATGCTTTACCTTCAGTGGACATTGTATCTGGATACCAAGACTTCATTAACTGTTTTATCAATCCATGGACTTCTAACTTCCCATTCAGGGATGTGGAGATGATCTCTCCCTCCCTCTCCATTGTGTTAGTACAAAGGTACCACACCTCTTCTAAGATTCTGTTGCTTGCAACCCCACTCCTGGAATAAACTTCTGTTTGTTAGGGTAGTTTGATATTTTGTTTGGAAAAAAAAAAAAAAAAAGGATAACAGGGCCGGCCCGTGGCTCACTCGGTAGAGTGCGGTGCTGATAACACCAAGGCCGCG
>NW_007795769.1:0-1448 GCF_000696425.1 Galeopterus variegatus | reverse complement strand
TTTTTTTTTTTTTTTTTTTTTTTTTTTTTTTTTTTTGATTGACTGTTTGATTTATTGGGTGTTTTTTGGTTCTCTGTTGTATGCACAGCCCTAGGTTCCTGGTGGTGGTGAGGGTGGTGGTCAGAGAAGGGTGGGTACCAAAGAAGAAAAGGGAAGTTTCTGAACATTAGTATCTTATGTGAAACATATGGTTAATGACGTGAGTTGTGACAAGACATGAGGTATGCAGTGGTGGTAGACGTGGCTGAGTTGGCAGGGACAACCACGTTATAGAAGGTCTTAGACATGGTTGAGGAGGTTGGATCTTATTTTCTGGTATTGTGGAGCATGAAGACTTTTGTAAGTAGAACACTGACAGCATCACAGTGTTATTTTAAAAGACTAACCTGGTACACCCTGGGATTTGGAAGGCAGAGTGATGGATGGGAGGGTTAAGAGGATGAAATAATAGACCAAGTGGGAGATGATTTTAACCCAGCCTGGCTCCTATAGCACTAAAAAGGAAGGCAAAGAAAATATGATGGGCATCTGGCATTAGCTCACTTATAAAAGATGAAGCAGAGGATAGAGCCAAATATTACTGTAGCATATCTGTCAATAAAGTAATAGCACCTTTGGTAGAAATAAGGGATTTAGGGAGTCACATCTCTGAAGAAAGGGGTAGGGCAGTGGAATAGATGTTTATTTCAGGCATGCTGCGTTTGAAGGATGGCAGGAGATCCCAATGAAAATATCCAGTTGACAGTTGTGATCTGAGGCTGATGCTGAGAGAGAGGCGGAGCTGGAGGTCACAGCTGAGACCACCTGGGTGGTAGGACACGCAGAAGGCTCAGGCCTAAATATGTCATGGTAAAACAACATTTGACAAGGGTTGAGGGAAGATGGGTAACTGCTTCCCTATTCTAGGTCCATATTATTCCCAAAATTCTTCATAATAAACTTCTTGAAAAGTTCTTTATGTCAAGACTTTAAGAGGACAACAAAAAGGATTAATAGGCTTATATAGAAAATGTTATTTTTATATATTTCTGCCCTTTGGAGGGAAACATTATTATTTTATTATCATATTTATTGTACATTATTTATTATAATAATATTAGATATATTAATATTTACTATTATTATTATAATAAATAGGGTTTTGTCTAAACCTCAGAGGGAGAAGGGCTGGGGCTCAATTGCCATCACCATCCCTCCACTCTCTTATCACCCCCCACTGCCTCTTCTGCTGGGATTCCCCAGGATGGCCTGGGATGTCCGAGCTCACACTATTGAATGGGAACCACATGCATTTCTCAGTTAATATAAGCAAATTTGTGGTTGGCAGGCTGTACATCATATGAAGGAAGACTGACTTAAATTTCCAATTCCTGCTCATTAAGCAACTGGCAAGCAAAACAAAACAAAACAACAATAATAACAAGCTCACAAAAAAAAAATCAATCAAA
>NW_007795768.1:0-1448 GCF_000696425.1 Galeopterus variegatus | reverse complement strand
ACAAAGGATTAATATCCAGAATATACAAAGAACTCAAACAACTTTACAGCAAAAAAACAAAAAACAAAAAACAAATAACCCAATTAAAAAATGGGCAAAGGAACTGAATAGGCATTTCTCAAAAGAAGATATACTAATGGCCAACAGACACATGAAAAAATGTTCAACATCACTCAGCCTCCCGGAAATGCAAATCAAGACCACTTTGAGATACCATCTCACCCCAGTGAGGATGCTAAAATCCAAAAGACTGTGAATGATAAATGCTGGCGAGGTTGTGGAGAAAAAGGAACTCTCATACACTGTTGGTGGGACTGCAAAATGGTGCAGCCTTTATGGAAAATGGTATGGAGTTTCCTCTAACAATTACAGATAGATCTACCATATGACCCAGCAATTCCATTGCTGGGCATATACCCAGAGGAATGGAAATCATCAGGCCAAAGGGATACCTGTACTCCAATGTTTATTGCAGCTCTATTTACAATAGCCAAGAGCTGGAACCAGCCCAAATGTCCATCATCAGATGAGTGCATAAGGAAACTGTGGTATATCTACACAATGGAATTCTACTTCGCTATAAAAAAGAATGAAATACTACCATTTGCAACAATATGGGTGGACTTAGAGAAAATTATATTAAGTAAAACAAGTCAGGCACAGAAAGAGAAATACCACATGTTCTCACTTACTTGTGAGAGCTAAAAGTAAATAAATAAATGAACACACAAACATATAAAGGGTGGGGTGGGGAAGAAGACACAAAAATCACAACAACTCCTTGAACTTATTAAGACAAGTGAACAGATATGATGGGGGGGGGAGAGGAAGGGAGGAAAAGGAAAGGGTAAAGGGTCATGAAAATCAACTACAATGTATATTGAGAAGATAAAATAAAAATTTTTTAAGAAGTGAGAAAACAATAAAAAAATAAAAATTTAGTTCCTCAGCTACACAAGCCACATTTCCAGTTACACATTCAAGCTGCATTACATGTGGCTGGTGACTAGTGTATTGAACAGTGTAGATTATGGAACTGTTTCTTCATCATGAAAAGTTCAATTGGAGAGTGTTGTATGAAACTATTCTTTCCAGAATACATGTTTGTTCAGGCCATTCCCTTCAAGTTTCTCAGTATAAAATCCACACTACTTAACATGTGATTGTGGTTCCTTTTGCTCTGATCCATACTGTAACCCTACTTTATCTCACATTTATAATCTCTTCACTTTATGCCCAGCCAACATGATTTACTTTCTGCTCTCTCAAGGGGGCATTTCTCATTTTTTTTTTTATCTTTCTTTGCCATGTGTTACCCCTAACTGTGGAATGTTTTTTGCCCCTCTGATCATCATACACATTTACACACCTCCAAATCCTTCATTAATTAGCCATTTATATCAGGACATACTAAAATTCTTTAAGTTTGGCCTGTAAGGCTTCACATG
>NW_007795767.1:0-1448 GCF_000696425.1 Galeopterus variegatus | reverse complement strand
CACGGAAAAAGACAAAAAAAAAAAAAAAAAATGTACTCCTGCCTCTTTCCTTCCTATCCCAAATTCCTCCCCACGGAAACTAAGGGTCCACCTTTGGAGATATAGTTCTTTGGGTGAAGAGTCTCCTTCTCAGCCTTTTCTCAGAAGTTGCCTTCTCCCTCCCTCCCCACTTCCTCCAGTCTCTTCTATCAGTGTTATGGCCTTGGGGTTTTACTGAGATTTGATTATTCTGGTGCAGGTCTGTGTGGGCAGAGGCTGGAATTCTGCCTGAAGGCTGGGGCTGTCTTAGTGTTAACAGGTGTGTTCTCCGAGTGGAAACATGCACCTAGATACGTAAGAGAGGGCACTTCCAGGGCTAGATGCACAAGGGTTGCTCCTGGCTGGGGGCTTTCCAGGGGGCCTCTGGAGGCAGGCTGGCGCTGGGAAGGCAGGAGTCCAGGGCAGGCCTCTTCTTCCTGGCTCCTGCATGGGCGGCAGGCTCTGCTTCTAGGCACTGGAAGCTCCCTGTGACTGTTACTTTTTGTTGTGTTCCAGCCTCAGAGTAAAGTCGTCTTCAGGCATCTACCCTCATCTCTGCTGTGCCTCGGAGAATGGAGGAGGGAGCTTGGTCCGCACTTGGTCCGGTGTGAGCATTGAAGGAGCAGCACTCCCCTCCCACCTGTGATGACAGCAGGGCTCAGTCAGCCAGCGTCCTGAGAGAATGGGAAGCTTAGGGGACACAGCAGGCAGTGTGGTGCAGAACATTCCCTTCAAGTGCGCATCTTGGGGACTGGTGTTATTTCTTATGAGAAGGGGCTGCATTTTCTTACTGAGAAATAACATGCACAATCTCTAATGCTAAGTATGAGATCATTTCATGGAGGTAGGAAGGGCAGCTGGACTTACAAGGATGAGCCTCCAGGGACCGTTCTAATATTCAGACAGTGCAGGTGGCAGAGGGAGGAAAATTGTCCCCACAGGAGGAGGAAAGCTGCCATCCTAGATGCTAGGGCCCTTTGGCCAAGGTGCCAATTTTACTGCAGACTCTGGAAAATGCAATACATGGGATCTTGCCTGTGATAGAAAATGAAAACAGGACAAGGTAATTTCTAGAGTTCTATAATTTCCAAGCATTACAGCTACAGAGTTGAAAAGTGAGCACAAATGATCTTGAGTGGGTGATTTTTTGATACCCTAAAAAGAGCATTTGCATGGAGCCAGCTCCTTCTAATCTGTTGTGATGTAAAACTCAGGCACGGGGGTCTGTGGAGGACCTCGGTGGATTTTGAGGGCAGTGCTGTTTCCACTGTGAGAAGGGCATTTTCAAATGGACTCTGGGTCCCAAAGTAACAGCTCTTCTCCTGGCCAGTCCTCAGTCTTTCTTTATTTCTGTCTCTGTCTCATTCTTTCTATCTCATTCGGCCTATCTCCCTATCTATCTATCTGTCTATCTGTCTGTCTGTCTGTCT
>NW_007795766.1:0-1448 GCF_000696425.1 Galeopterus variegatus | reverse complement strand
AGCTGGATTCCAGGAAAACGGGAAAAACCGTTCTTAAATGAAGAAAAAGCATGAGCAAAGACACAGAAATGGGAAAAAATAGGACCAGCCCAATTGAAGCACAGGATTTATAACGAGAATAAAGGAAGACATTTGAAAAAAGTAGGATGTATTTATATTGTCTAAGGCTTTGAATAAAACACTAAGCTCTATAAATGTTTGCTTGTGAGTTATCAGTAGCTAATGTACATTTCTTCTTGATTTTCTAGAATATAAATTGCACCAAAACAGACACTGTAGTAAACAGAATAACTGACCCCCAAAGATGTCCACGTCTTAATACCTGGAACCTGTGAAAATGTTAACAAACATGACAAAAGGGACTTTGCAAATGTGAATAAGGATTTTGAGATGAGAAGATTATCCTGGATTATCTGGATAGGCCGAATGTAAGCATTACCAGGTCCTTCTAAGTTAGCAAGGGAAACAGGAGAGTCGACAGAGATATGAATACTACACCGGACTGCTCTGATGATGGAGGTAGGGGGCCATGAGCCAAAGAATGTATGTAGGCAGACTCTAGAAGGTAGAAAAGGCTAGGAATCAGATTCCCCCTTAGATTCTCCAGAAGAAACACAGCCCTGCCAACACCTTGGTTGGAACCCACTGACATCTATTTCAGACTTCTGACCTCAAGAACTGTTAGATAATAAATTTGTGTTGCTTAAAGCCACTAAATTTGTGGTATCTTGTTACAGCAACAATAGGAATCATACAGAGACCAGGCTATTTCTGTTCACAATTGTATTCTTAGTATTGCAATATTTGCTGAGTGGATACAAGGGGGCAAAGTGTTAACCATGTGTAACAGAAAGCAAATAGAAGGGATTAAAACTAAACTGAATTTAAGATGCTGTTTATTATAAATAATATTATTTTACATACCACTAAAAGAGAGAAAAATGCTGCCAATTAAGCAATGACAATGTTTTATCACTTACAATTTTTATGCTATGTATATTCATAAAACTATTTAAAGTTCATTCAGATTAATTATATATCACTCTTATGCATACACAAAAGGAAAATAAGAAAACCAAAGTTATTTCTACAATTTCTTCAGAGTCCAATTCTTCTGAATATTTTGTATTATTTACCAACTTATGGTGTGATGCACTGAAAAGGCACATCATTTATGTAGTATTCTTGCCAAAAATGTTTAACCTGAACCTAATCGTGAAAAAATAATCAAATACAAATTGAGGGTCTTTCTGCAAACAACCAAGCTTAACTCTTCAAAAGTGTCATTGTCATGATAGACAGAAAAAGCTGAGGAACTGTTCTAGATTAAAGAAAACTAAAGAGATATAACAACTAAATACCACATATGACCCTGATTGGATTCTGGATCAGAATCTACTGCAACTTTTCTATTAGTTTGAAGTTGTTCAAAATAATAATGTGGAAAC
>NW_007795765.1:0-1448 GCF_000696425.1 Galeopterus variegatus | reverse complement strand
AAGCAGTTAGGGAATAGATCAGTGATTCAGAAATTGCTCATGAAAAGAGAAGATGAAGAAATTAGCAAATCAAGAGTGCATGCCCAATCTGTAAGGACAGCTAGTACTTTAACTCAGTTCATTGCTGCATTGCAGTACTGTAAGCCCAGAATTGTAAGATTTCCCATTTTAAGCCAGATCATAGATTTTAAAATACAAAACATCATCTTTAAACTTTGCAACAAACTTTGCAACATATTTCTGACAATGTACAGGCTGATTATGAACTGTAGAATTTAAATGTTACACTATACCATATTCTCTCCTCCAATTTTAAGGAGTAGATGATAATATTTTTCTTCAGCAAGTTAGTTTTCAAAGGGCTATTATCATTATAACTCATTAAATTTAATACTCTTGAGATCCTCCAGATGAGTGGTTTCCAAACTGAGTCCCACTCAGTGCTAGGCTCCACAGAATTTGTCGATAAGTCGCTGCTGTAGGGCTGTAAGAATGAGAGGAATACTAAGTAGTTGGAGTTGTTGACTTCGTAGTCTCAATTCACCCAGTGTAGCTTTACTTTGTTTTGGAAAACATTGTCTCAAAAATAATCTGCTGATAAAATTTTTCAAAGTTGCTGTTTAATTATATGATTATCAGAACTCAATAATTATCAAGAAAGGGTTAATTCAAAAAGAAATAAAAAATATTAAAGACATTGGTGACTTTCATGGTATTATATTCTACTCTAAAAATTGTCATATAACCCTAGTGAGTTCAATGAGAAGCCTGTAAGTATCTCATTAGCTACTTTGTCTGCAACACAATCTGATGTGGCCAGAATGTCTTACAGATAGAAGCTACTTGATTCTATTTTATTTAGTTGAGTCAAGAATGGAATTTTCCCAGGAAGAATAATCTGTTTTTAGGAGTAAGACTTTCCTACTACTTAAGCTTGCTTCAGAATGAAGTGTCTGGCCACGTGATAAGTTTTATTATTGTCATAATGCTTCTATGCTTTCTATAAACAATCGTGTACTCCTGGTGGCCCACTTTATTCCTCACTTTTGAGACTCACAGAAGCTTCGTTTCCCATGTAACAACATGAAAACCTCTTCCCATGTCTATTATCCATGATTGAAAAATGTACACTTTTTAGCTTGAACTATTGTAGCTTCTCATTTTTCCTCATTTATACATTTAGTAGTTACCAATAATTTATTTGTAACTTCCTAATTACACAAGAAAGACATTGGTCATTTCAATATCTAAATAAACATTAACTGGTCGCATTATATAATTAAGCTACCCTGTAATATTTAGGTGGACAATTTAACCAATTGTAACTATAATATAATATAAATAGGTTAATACATTAATTGAGAGATACAAAGGAAAACTTGACATGACATTTGGGACAGAAAATGGCAAGATAAGGCCATTTAAAAGGCAGCAGGATACAAAATCAA
>NW_007795764.1:0-1448 GCF_000696425.1 Galeopterus variegatus | reverse complement strand
ATGTCCATATTACCCAAAGCAATCTACACATTCAATGCAATCCCTATCAAAATACCAATGATGTTCTTCACAGAAATAGATAAAACAATCTTCGAATTTATATGGAACCACAAAAGACCCTGTATAACTAAAACAATTTTGAATGCAGAGAACAAGGTAGGAGGCATCAAAACTCCCTGACTTCAAAACCCAAACGGCATGGCATGAAAACAGACAAATTGAACAATGGAATAGAATAGAATAGAGAGCCCCAAAATAACCCCACACATTTACCATCAACTGATTTTTGACCAAAGTGCCAAAAATATATGATGGAGAAAGGACAGCCTCTTTAATAAATGATGCTAAGAAAACGGGATATCCACATGCAGAAGATCAAAACTAGATTTCTATCTCTCGCCATACACAAAAATCAACTCAAAATAGATCAAAGACCTACATTTAAGACCTAAAACTATGAAACTACTCGAAGAAAACAGAGGGGAAATGCTATCTGAAATGGGAGTGATATATACACAATGGACTGCTACTCAACTGTTTTAAAAAAGTGATATCCTATCACTGGCAGCAACATGGATGGAACTGGAAACCATCATATTAAGTGAAGCAAATCAGGCACAAAAAGACAAATGCTGCATATCACTCATATGTGGAATCTAAAAAAAAAGTAGTTCTCATAGAAGTAGAGAGTAAAATAATGGTTACGAGAGGCTGGAGGTAGGGGGGTGGGGGTCGGAAAAGTGGTGGACTAATGGGTACAAAACTATTCTATCTACCCTAAGAGAATCTTTGTGCAGTGTATGCATGTATTGAAACAACATACTGTACCCCACAAATACGTACTAGTGAATGTTAAGATAGTTTGAATTAAAAATAGGTGGTGGGGCATTTAGGGGGTGATTGAGTCATCAAGGCTCACAAAAAAGGTGTGAGGGAGCTGCTCACCCTTTTGCCCCTTCTGCCATGTCAGGATTCAGGAAGAAGGCACAAGCCCTCAGGAGATACCAGATTTGCTGGCATCTTGATCTTGGACTTTCCAGCCTCCAGAATAAATTTCTATTACTTATAAATTACCCAGTTTAAGGTATTTTGTTAGTGCAGCAGGAACAAACTAAGATAGCAGTGATACAGAAATCCTGTGTTCAACACCCATCTTCTCAACAAGGCAAACAAAATCATTGTGACCAATAGTTACTCACTGTTATTTTCGATTCAATTAAAAAAAACTGAAAAACTATTTCTGCAATAACTACAGTTGAAGGCAGAAATTTTTAGTAACCTTTTGGTGATGGAATTAATAACCTCCTTTTTAAAATTCTAATCTAAAAGTCATAGTAAAATATCACCTTTATATAAAGTCCCTTCCAGCCCCAAGAATCTAGAATTCCAGTATTTATGTCAATCATTGAAGATGTGTCAGGACTTTATTGGGTCCTGTCATTGAGAAC
>NW_007795763.1:0-1448 GCF_000696425.1 Galeopterus variegatus | reverse complement strand
ACCCGGGGCCTTGGTGTTATTAGCACCGCACTCTACCGAGTGAGCCACGGGCCGGCCCTTTGGAGGTTTCTGATCATCACTCTGGGCCTCATTTGGTCTGTGCTATCTTTTTTACTTCTAATCTCTTTGCCCTATAATATCTTTTGTGCTTTTGACAGCCACTTAGTATTTTTTTTTAAGTTATTTTTAGGGGTTTTTCTTATAAATTTCTTCAATTTTGTTATGTGATTTCAGTTCTGAGCTTTTTAGAATACTTATGATGTCCAAGTACATCAGCTAAATGTGTCATGGATTTTCGACAGCCAGATTCCTGCAGGGAGGGCTGATGGTTGAGGTTGTTTCCCAAAGCTGCCCTTGCATGACACCTTATTGCCTCAGAGAAATTACTGTCATAAGGGCTGGTAGGTGTTTATTTTATTAGAGGAATGTCTCTTAACTAGATGGTCATATTTAAGTGCTCTATGGTACGTATGTGAAAGGATACTGTGCACTGGACTATTGGTTATTTGGGGTGTAAGAACCAGCTGTATACTGTCTGTCAGTTATTCTAAGTACAAACAACAGGCATTTTCTTTCTGGGAATTTTGCTTATCAAGTCAGTATAACCCAGTGGATTGAAGTGTAGGCTTTGGAGTTAGATCGTGATTGGGTCCTGCTTCTGCTTTTGATTAGCTGATCATGACCTTGGCCAAATTACCCAGTGCCTGTCAGCCTCAGTTTCTGCATCTTTTAAGTAGGGATAGTGACAAAGGGTGGTTGTGAGGTGTCAGTGAGGTAAAGGGCATGAATTATAGTGCCTTACATGTAGTTAGTGCCTTAATAAGTGGTAGCTGCTTTTATTATGGCTACTTTTTTTTCTGTTTAATGTTACTATTTTAGTGTGTGTTTATAATTATTTTAAAATTTAGTGTATTAAAAAACATTCTTTCCTTTCTTCTAGAGTTCCCCTGGGTGTGTTTTGGTCATTGTTCCTGGGCTGGGTCTGGTTACAGTTGCTTGAAGTGCCTGATCCTAATGTCATCCCACACTATGGAACTGGAGTGGTGCTGTTTGCTCTCTCAGCAGTAGTGGAACTTCTAGGAGAGCCCTTCTGGGTGTTGGCACAAGCACATATGTTTGTCACGCTTAAGGTCAGTGTGCCTTTTGCTGTGAATAGGAAATTCAAAGAATAAGGGAAAGTGTGGGAGGGATGTAAAGATTTTTCAGATTTTTTTCATGATTCTATTTAGTTGTATACTAATATTAACTTTTCTCTTTATCTTTTAAAATATATTATTTGATAAACAAAACAATATATATATAATGTGAGTAAATCTTAAAGCATAGTATACTGAAGATCCATGAACCTATCACTCAGCTTAAGAAGTAAAATACACTTATGTCCAGGTGTGTACTCCGCCCCCACCTCCAGAGTTACCACTACCCTGGACTTTTTATTTGTCATTCCT
>NW_007795762.1:0-1448 GCF_000696425.1 Galeopterus variegatus | reverse complement strand
TGCTGGAATTTGACAACTGAGCATGCTTGAAAAGGAACAAACAGAGCATGCATGGGCTAGAGTTACATAAGAGTTAAATAACTGGGAACCACCCCCTTAGTTAAATATTCATAGATAGCATGAATATGTACAGATAGCCAGCCTCTGATGACCACCACTCTACTCTCTACTTCTATGTGATCAACCTTGCTAGCTTCCACATATGAGTGAGAACATGTGGTATTTCTCTTCCTGTTCCTGGTTTATTTCACTTAATATAATGTCCTCCAAGCTCATCCATGCTGCCATGAATGACAAGAATTTATTCTTTTCTCAAGGCTGAATAGTGGCCCACTGTGTATATATACCACTTTTTTTTTCTATCCATTTCTCTGTTAGTGGACACTTAGGTTGATTCCATATATTGGCTATTGGGAATAATGATGCAATAAACACAGCAGTGCAAATATCACTTTGATATACTGATTTCCTTTCCTTTGGATATATATACCCAGTGGTTGGATTGCTGGATCATATATTAGATCTATTTCTAGTTTTTGGAGAAACCTCCATATTGTTTTCCATAATGGCTGTAACAATATACATTCCCACCAACAGCATATGAGTTCCCCTTCGTGCACATCCTCACCGGCATTTGTTATATTCTGTCCTTCTGATAATAACCAGTCTTACTGGGGTGAGATGATATCTCATTGTGGTTTTGATTTGAATTTCCCTAATGATTTTTGTGCATTTTTTTCATGTACCTGTTGGCCATTTGTACATACAAGTATATTCCTTTGAGAAATGTATATTCAGCTCATTTTTCTGTTGAGTTGTCTGAGTTCCTTGTATATTAATCCCTTGTTGGATGTGTAGTTTGCAAATATTTTCTCCAGGTTTTCTGATTTGGTGGTGTATAGTTGTTCATTCATAACAGTTTCTAATGATCCTCTGTATTTCTGTGGCATCTGTTCTAATGTCTCCTTTTTTGTTTCAGATTTTATTTGAGTATTTTCTCTCTTTTTCTTTGTTAGTCTAGCTAATAGTTTGTTAATTTTGTTTATCATTTCAAAAAAAACAACATTTTGCTTTATTGGTTTTTGTCTCAATTTTGTTTATTTCTGCTCTGATCTTTATCATTTCTTTCCTTCTACTAATTTGGGTTTTGGTTTGTTCTTGCTTTTCTAGTTCCTTAAGATGCATCATGAGGTTGTTTACCTGAAATCTTTCTACTCTTTTGATGTAGGCACTTATTGCTATAAACTTCCCTCTTAATACTGCTTTGGCTGTTTCCCATAGGTTTTGGTATGCTGTGTTTCTGTTTTCATTTGTTTTAAGAAATTTTTAATTTCCTTCTTAATCTGTTCATTGATCCATTGGTTGCTCAGGAGCATGTTGTTTAATTTCCATGTATCTGTACAGTTTCAAAAGTTCTTCTTGTTATCGATTTCTAGTTTTATTCTATT
>NW_007795761.1:0-1448 GCF_000696425.1 Galeopterus variegatus | reverse complement strand
CCCTCGGCGGGAGCGCCATCGTGCTCCCAAGCGGCGCACTGTAGCAGTGCGCCACCGGGCCGGCCCCATAATCTCCTGTGATTCTACTTTAAAGTTTAGTTTCCTTTTAGAACTTGAATAGGAGATGTCATTTGATGGCAAACAAACAAAACAAAAAACAAACAAAAAAACCCTGACAATTCTAAATGGTTTAAGTCTGAAGGGGGAATTTATTATAGGGTGATTAGAGGTGAGCAAGTATAAGTGAAGGGAAGGAACTGGGTGCCGAAAGCCAGTAGGAGTCATTTCCTCTGTTTTTCTCTTTCCTTCATCCCCGGTCTAACTTCACTCACAAGTCTCTCTTTCTGTCTCCGTCCTCCCTCTCCATATTGCTTTGTGTAGGTTCATCGAGGATCTAGTAGTGGAATTGCTGGGCTGTATAATATACATATTTTCAAACTTAGGAGATGTTGGATTGCTCTCCATAGTGGTTACACCAATTTATATTCCCACCAGGAATGTAAGAGACATCCCTTTGATCCACCACCTTACTCATGCTTGGAATTGTTAAACTTCTTAATTTTTGTCAGTCTGATACCATTTTGCCAATGGTATCTAATTGATATTTTAATTTGCATCCCTCTGATTGCTTAGGATGAGTGTATTTTTACATCCAAATATTCACTTTTGTGAATTGTGTCTTCATGTACTTTGTCCATTTAAAAAAAATTAGGTTGTTTATCTTTTTCTGAGTAATTTGTAGTTCATACATTTTGAATACTATTTCCTTATTGGCTCTCTGTGCTCTAAATATCTCCTAATCTGTGGCTTCTCTTTTCTTCATCGTGTCTTTTGCTGTGTGGAGTTATGTATTTTAATGTAGCCAACTGTATTAATCTTTTCCTTTCATGTTTTGTGCCTAGTTTAAGAAATAATACCCTATCTTAAATCATAAAGACATTCCCCTGTATTTTTCTGTGATTTGGAATTTTACATTTACTTTAAGATTATTAATCCATCTGAAATTTATTTTTGTGTATGATAATATGAGGTTGGAATTTAATTCTATTTTTTTGATACGGAAGAGTCATTGTCCTATCAGCAATTACTGAGGATTCTACCTTTTCTCACTATTATATAATACGACCTCTGTCAATTTTCAAGTTTTCTTTTATTTGTGGTCTGTTACTGTACTCTCTATTCTGTTCCATTGGCCTATTTGGGTGTCACAACCATGTACTGTTTTAGAGTACTTAAGGTAAATCTTGATATCTCTATCAATGTCCTCCAGCCAAAGACCACTAGAAACATGCCTGTAGTTGAACAAGTTAGGTTTATAACTACTTTCAGCAAGGGAGAACTCACACCACAGGGAAGTCTGTGGCATTCAGTAAGACAGTGTTAGGGAAAAAAACCTATGTAGGATTTGCACTTTGGTTGGATGATTTTGGAGAGAATTTTAGCAGGAG
>NW_007795760.1:1105-1448 GCF_000696425.1 Galeopterus variegatus | reverse complement strand
TATAAAATCAGTCAGCTACTTAGTAGAAAATGCTGTCTCTACATGATAATTTTTCTTTGGGAAGTGATTGTATTTTTTTTAAATGATAAGATAGCATACAATTCACTTAAAAAATGTATGCCAAATTATGAAGAATATGTCTTGTTTATTTATTTATGTTTTAAATATATTAATTGAAACATAATACATTATACATAGTTATGGGGCACAGAATTGAATCAGTATTTGTGTACAGTATGTGAAGATCAAATCAATATTATTAGCATGCTCATTATTATAAATCATAATTATTCTTTGTGTCCCTTACCCAATTACTCCCTACCGTTCTCCCCTTCCCTCTTTT
>NW_007795760.1:0-200 GCF_000696425.1 Galeopterus variegatus | reverse complement strand
CCCTACCCTCTTTTGCACCTCTACTAACTATAGGTCTTTTCTCTCCCTCTGCAAGTCCAATGCACTACTGTGGTCTTTCTTTCCTTCCTTCTTTCTCTCTTAGCTCCCACTCTTGAGTGAGGACATGTGGTATTTCTCCTTCAGTGTGTGGCTTATTTCACTTAACATAATTTTCTCCAAGATCATCCATGTTGCTGTGA
>NW_007795759.1:0-1448 GCF_000696425.1 Galeopterus variegatus | reverse complement strand
CCCTCAGCGGGAACGCCACCGCGCTCCCAAGCGGCGCACTGTAGCAGTGCGCCACCGGGCCAGCCCTAAGTCAACTCTTGAAACCATGTCTAGTCCACTCTAAAACCCAGCTCCTAACCAAAGTACAGCCAATAAACCCTGGGCTTTGTGTACTTTACAGATTCAGTCAACCCAACACCATATATAGAGATGATAACTGACAGTCATATGACATTTTTTCTGGTCTATGTTTATAAGCAAAAACATAAACAGATAGCATATAAGGAAGCAGATAAATATGGAACATTTACTTTTTCATAGCTATTAAAAAGGATCCAAAGCTAAAGATTAAATTGTGATGAATAATTACTCACAGAATCCACTGTGTGTTCAGCAATGTGTAGCATAATCAGTAATCATTTGGTGGCAGAGCACATATAATAAACATAACATAGTCTGTATAGTATAGTGCAGTGGTTCTCAGCCTTACACTAAATGCTTCCTTTACTCTCCTGAAATGAAATTGATAGAAAATAAAACTTAGACACATATCAAAACATTTTTCAATATGTATGGATTTGGGGGGGGGGGATTTAAGAGAAATTATAAGCAGTTATGTTATTATTCCAAAGGAGAGATTTATTGTGCTAGAAGAACACATGACAGCTGACTTCCAGTTAAAGATGGTGAGTAGGCATATGAATCAGCCTCCACCAATATGACGGCAAAGGATTTTTTTATGAACTATAAAGGCCACCAAAAAAAGAAAAAGAAAGAAAGGAAGGACAAGAGACAATAGCAAAAAAAAGGAGAACTGGAAAGCAGAAAGGTGGTAACCGATTTAGCAGACCCAAGAAAATTGAACGCTAACCTAGTATTGAATAAATTCAAAAAATAACCTGATATAAACTATAGACTCCCTGAAGGCTGTGGAAATGGCATATCAAGGTACTATAGGAAGTGCTAAAAACTGGAGATTTGATTAAAAGTCTGTTTCAGTATCAGGAAGACCCTCATGGCTACCGCTTACTGTCCTGCTGGAAGACTGGAGACTTATTCTCTGAAAAGAGAAAACAGAGGGTCTCGATTAGGGGTGGGGGTGCGGGACCAAACACAAACAGGGTGATGCTTGAGTTCTAAGAAAAGGTCTTAACAAACTAACCAGGAATTTTAAAAACATAAAGGAAGAAGAAAAAATTTTTTTAAAAGCTATCATCAATTTCCTCAGAAAAAATAAGGCAAGATATTCTATCCATAAAATGTAAACAGAGTTTTAAAGGAGGTTTTTCTGAGAACAACAATATGCCTTAAAATTAAATTAATAGGAGAAATTACTTAAATCTCTGGAAATTTTTGAAGTTAAAATTGAGGAAATAATCCAGAAATTATAGCCAAAGACAATAGAAGGAAAAATAGGAGGGGAGAAAAATAAAACAGACCCCCAAATTTATAGTATCTAATTAAAGGTC
>NW_007795758.1:5836-6835 GCF_000696425.1 Galeopterus variegatus | reverse complement strand
CCCTCCCGTTTCCGAAGCTGGCAGAATACTAGTCACTCTCCAGACGCGATCCCAGGAGGTGTCCCTGGGGCTTTCTTTGAACTTCTGGACATTCGTTCCCATGAACCTCTCCTGTGTCTAGGCACTGGGGAGGGATGCCAATGTCTGCGGATAACTGGGGAAAGCTTCTGTTCAGCCAGGGGCAAACTCTAAGCACACACTTCCTGACCAATGCAGCTGCCAGGCCTATGTTTCTAGAGACACCCCCCACCATCCCTTGTGCACAGTGCCCCGACCCTCCTCAGGAGGATGCCATGGCGTCCCTCCCATGACATTCTGAGACAAGGTGGGGATAAAGTCAGGTGATGTATTAGGAATCCCTTTGATCCTAAAACCAAAATACTAAATACATGTGAGGATTAAATCTAGTTGCAGCAGAGAAAAACACACCTCTGAGAAGACACCAGCCCTCCCCTATGCCAGGACTGACCCCTCAGGGGCTCCCAGATGCCCTGATTCTGCCTCTGAGCCTCAGCTCACACTGAGCCTTCTTCCAGGAATGTCTTTCCTCCCCCTAATTCTTAATCCTTCTCCAAGCTCCCGTCAGGGTCTCCGCCTCCTCCAGGAAGCCTTCGGTGACTACACCAGCTCCTGTGAGCTCTCTCTTCTCCAAACACCTACCATTATTTCCCTCTCTGCCACTCTCTTCCACTCCCTGTAGCCTCCTGTTTCTTCCCGTGAGCATCTACCCAACCTGGAGAGTGTGAGTCGTGGACTAGCCTCAATGCAGTTTGTGCTCCCCACCGTGACACTACCCCGCCGCCTTCTCCATCTGGCAAACTCCTAGTCATCCTTCAGAGTCCTAGGCTGAATGTCTCCAACCCTGAAGAGCCTCCCCTGGTTCTCCTGGGGCAGAGCTGCACGTGTGTCCCTCTGTGCTTCCATTGCATCTGCTCATAATGCACCCACGAGAACGTACTGGGCAGCGACTTACTCTATTGTGCTGACAACGCAGCAGGA
>NW_007795758.1:0-1448 GCF_000696425.1 Galeopterus variegatus | reverse complement strand
ATAGCAGAGTGGAGGCTCGAACCCGGGTCTGTCTGCCTGCTGTGGCTCACCACCAGGTGAGGCAGGAGGGACTCGTGCTATGGACATGGATGTGCCTGCTCAGCCTCTAAGAGTCTGAGATGCTGGAAAGCCTCTTCTGCTCACAGCCCCTCAGTTTTCTCATCTGTGAAATGTGCATGCAAAGGCACGCAACTCATCAGGCCTACATGGGGTTACAGGAGACGGCGCTGGCCTGGCCCAGCACAGTGATGCTCCATAAAGGCTGGTTCCTCCCTCCCTGGGGACCCTCACCTCCCACCTTTGGGCAGGGCAGCCTTCATGGTGTCCTGGGCTGATGCCATCAACCCCTCTTGGCCTTTCGGTGAATGATAATAGCAGCAAAAATATATAGTCTGAATGCCAGGTACTGTTTGAAGCACTTGCCCCATTTTAATGCATTTACATCTCATATTAGCCCTATAAATAGCTACTATCCATGATCCACAGCACAGAGAAGTTAAGACACTTACCCAGTGAGTGTAGGCTACGGAGCAATGCAGAATTTAAGGAAGCTTCACCATCAGAGTCGTGTAAATGAATGAACCTGAGGGTGAGTGTCTCCTTAAACTTGTATCGTAGATGCCTCACTTGCCCCACCCCAGTCTCAGCCCAGGTTGTAACCTTAGCCTGTTGAGCCATTGTCAGGGCCCGGTCCAGGGAACTCTGCTCCCTCTTCTCCTTCAGTCCCTTGGGGTGCTGCCTTGATCCCCTCCATTCACAGAGGCTGCTCACTATTTAAAGTCAGTCGTGATCAGCACAGGAGGCAGAGCTAGTCCTTCCATTTATGAGGCCTTTCTGGAACAGGTCACATGCCCTCTCTGTGCCTCAGTTTCCTCATCCGTACAATGGGGTACAGAGCTAGAACCTACTCATAGATTTGCCATGAAGACCTGCTGTGGTTGTGTGAGGCTTTAGGACTCTAAACGTGCTTGCTCTTAGGGTACCATCCTAAAAGTTCCACCTCCTGGGCCACAGCCATCCTCGCCCTGTTCTCAAGGGCCACCCCTTGAGAAGGGGCCACCCCAACCCAGGCCCCTTCCTGGAGTTCCCTGCCAGTTGGGGTCTGGCATCCTGGGCTCTGCCGAAGCAGCCAACACCTCCCCTCACCCTCTTTCTCTTCCACCTTCCGCTGAAAATGTGTATGTTTCCTGTCAATGTCAGTGCCACTTTCTCGGCTCCTTTCCTCCTCTCTCTTCTTGGGTGGTCCTGTTTCTGCCAAGAGCACCAGCTCCTGTCCCTCTGGGTGGATGACGCCAGGCCTTTGCCCTTGCAGTTCCCTGAAGCCCAGAATGCTCTTCCACCCAGCAGCTGTGCCACTCGCCTGCCACCTCCTCCAGATCTTTGCGCAGATGTCACTTTCTCAGCGCGGTCTTCTCCTTCTCACTTTGGAATCTCCAGCACCTGAAGCA
>NW_007795757.1:1014-1449 GCF_000696425.1 Galeopterus variegatus | reverse complement strand
TAATTGATCTACGTAAACTCATCAGACCAAGCCCATCGATCTAAGTAAACTCATCAGACCATGCTCATCGATCTACGTAAAGTCATCAGACAAAGCACATCGATCTAAGTAATCTCATAGGCAGAACAAATTTATCTAAGTAAGCTCATCAGACCATGCAAATCGATCTAAGTAAACTCATCACACCGAGCTCATCGATCTAAGTAAAGTCATCACACCAAGCTCATCGATCTAAGTAAACTCATCAGACCACGCACATTGATCTACGTAAACTCATCAGACCAAGCACATCAATCTATGTAAACTCATCAGACCAAGCTCATTGATCTAAGTAAACTCATCAAAGCAAGCTAATCGATCTAAGTAAACAAATCAGACCCAGCCCATCGATCTAAGTAAACTCATCAGTCCAAGCTCATCGATCTAAGTAAACTC
>NW_007795757.1:0-211 GCF_000696425.1 Galeopterus variegatus | reverse complement strand
TCGATCTAATTAAACTCATCAGACCAAGCCCTTGGATCTAAGTAAACTCATCACACCAAGTTCATTGATCTAAGTAAACTCATCAGACCAAGCACATTGATCTACGTAAACTCATCAGACCAAGCACATCAATCTATGTAAACTCATCAAACCAAGCTCATTGATCTAAGTAAACTCATCAAAGCAAGCTAAACGATCGAAGTAAACTCAT
>NW_007795756.1:0-1449 GCF_000696425.1 Galeopterus variegatus | reverse complement strand
TTGCATTTCCACTGACAGTGTATAAGAGTTCCATTTTCTTCACATCCTCACCAGAATTTGTTTTTTTTTGTCTTTTTGATAATAGCCATTCTTTTTTTTTTCTCCTTTTTGAGACCGGCCACACCGCGCTCAGCCAGTGAGCACTGTGAGCACACTGGTCATCCCTATATAGGATCCGAACCTGCGGCAGGAGCACTGCTGTGCTCCCAGCGCCACTCTCTCCCGAGTGCACCATGGGCTCGGCCTGATAATAGCCGTTAATTGGGGTGACATGATATCTCATTGTGGTTTTGATTTTTATTTCCCTGATGATTAGTGACATTGAGTATGTAATGCTTAGAGAAATGTCTATTGAGATCATCTGACCATTTTTGAATTGGATTATTTGGGGGTGGGAAGTTGCTGCTGAATTGTTTATGTTCTTTGTATATTCTGAATAGTAATTCCTTGTTTGATGTGTAGTTGGCAAATGTTTTCTCCCATTCCAGTGGTTTCCTCTTTGTTTTGTTGATTTTTTTTTCTGGTTTGATGTAATCCAATGTCTATTTTTGCTTTTGTTGCCTATGTTTTAGAAGTCTTTTCCATAAAATTTTTGCCCAGACCAATATTTTAGAGTGTTATCTCTATATTTTCTTCTGGGAGTTTTGCAGTTTCAGGTCTTGTATTTAAGTCTTTAACCCACTTTGAATTGAGTTTTGTTATATGGTGAGATATAGGGCTCTATTTTCTTTCCTCTACATGTAGACACCCAGATTTCCCAGCACCATTTATTGAAGAGGCTGTTCCTTCCCCAGTGTATGTTCTTGGCACCTTTGTCAAAGATCAGTTGGTTGTAGATACGTGGATTTTTTTCTGGGTTCCCTATTCTGTTCCACTGGTCCATGTGTCTGTTATTTTGGCATTACCGTGCTGTTTTGATTACTATAGCTTTGTAGTATATTTTGAAGTCAGGTAGTGTTATGCCTCCAGCTTTGTGATTTCATATGAATTTTAGAATCTTTTTCCCTATTTCTTTGAAGAATGTCATTTGATGGGGATTGTATTGAATCTATAGATCACTTTGTGTAGGATGGTCATTTTGACAATATTAGTTCTTCCAATCCATGAACATGAAGTGTTTTTCCATTACCCTGTGTCCCTTTAATTTCTTTCATCAATGTTTTGCAGTTTTCCTTGTAGAGATCTTTCCCCTTCTTGGTTAAAGTTATTCCTAGGTATTTTAGTCTATACGGTAGATATACATATACATAATCTCTTTCCTGATTTTTTTTAGCTAGTTAATTGTTGATGCATAGAAATGCTACTGATTTTTGTGTATTGATTTTGTATCCTGAAACTTTACTGAATTCATTTATTAGTTTTAAGAGTTTTTTGGTGGAGTCTTTAGTTTTTTCTATATATTTTTCAACAAACTTTTTGAAGTACCCTCTTATATGATATCATTATTAG
>NW_007795755.1:0-1449 GCF_000696425.1 Galeopterus variegatus | reverse complement strand
AGAATGAAGCTTCATATTCAATTTGTTAAGCAAACAAATAAGAAACAAAACCTCAATTCATTATTTAAACATTATTTGTTCTACTTTTAGTTCTAATTTAGGAGTAATAAATGCAAATTTTTCAATTATTAATATTTCTCATTTCCTTTTTCTCTTTTATTTTGCAGTTAGCATTATTATTTTTTAACATACCATATGTTTTACTTATTTTATTTATTGTCCATTTCCTGCACTTTTCACCAGAAATAAGCTTTATAAGCTCACAGATTTTTACTGATTTTATTCATTGTTATATTTCCACTGCTTCCAATAGTCTGCCACATATTCTGTATCTAATAATGATTTCTAATTGAATGAGTGGATGAAATTTGAGACTAGATAAGCACCACCTTAGTTACAGTAAAATATTAACAGTAGTGCTCCCACCACTACTACATATCATTTCTAACTCCAGATATAATAAATGTATAAAGCTATTGCAGATGTTTTAAACAGGCAGTAACAAAGGAATCAAGGAAAACCCACAGAACAGTAATACTAGAGAATAGCAAATAACATCCTTTAGTGGCCTCTTATTTTATAGTCCAGATGTCCGTCTTAAGTCAGTTTTATTTCACAGCTTCTAAAACTGCACTGCAAATGATTGCAAGGTTTATTTCTCTATTTCCTCTTCTCAAAATTTCCTAATGAATAAAGATATAAATACAGAGGAATTGACTTCAGTCAATTTTCATGTATTATTCAATGCTCTTCTGTGTATATATAGTATCTAGATAATCTTTAATTAGCTACCTAGGGCAGAAAAGGTCTGTTTTAGTATATTAAAAAGTAATAGGATCCAGAGAGCAACTCAAGGTAAATATAGTGTTGGATTGCCTAGTGAAGGTGACAACTGCTTGGTATTATTTTAGTTTTAATAGTATATATTATTTGATCATAAGATAAAAATTATCTGCAATTCATCATGAGACAAACATAATTAAAAGCATTTGTCCTCCATATCTCTTCAATAAATGAGAATATTTAATAGTTTGCTGATTTTTAGATACAGTGTGTGATCACTGAGATCATAATCAATATTTTTACCTATCTATAATGAGAAAGTACATTGTTTATTATAAGGTATATAACCATGGTGCTCGCATTCCAAACTAAGTAGTGATAGAGTTCTTTTGGCACAATTGTGCATTAGTGAGTATCCGCCTTCATTTTGGTTGACTGCATAACATTCTTTATTAGCGTATTCATTCTAACAAGTCGTGATATTTCTTCATTCCCTTAGCCCAACCTATCACTTTCTCAACCCCCTCCCTCTCTCCCCACCATCTCTAGTTTCTTTAGGTTTGTTCTCTCCTTCTGAAAGTTCAACGTATTATTGAGGCTTTTTCTTTCTTCCTTCCTTCCCTTCCTTCCTTCCTTCCTTCCTTCCTTCCTTCCTTCCTTCCTTCC
>NW_007795754.1:0-1449 GCF_000696425.1 Galeopterus variegatus | reverse complement strand
AAAAGTAAAGTAAACCATATGTTTTTTTCTGTGGTTTATTTTTATGGGTGACATTTCTTCCTTCTGTACTAGATTAAAGCTGTGGTTTTTATTTATTTTTAAAAATTGAAACATATCGATTATACGTATTTGTGGGGTACAGAGTTATATTTCAATACATGTTTACAGTGTGTGATGATCAAATCAGGGTAATTGGCATGTTCATCATTACAAACCATCATTTTGTCGTAATGAGGATGTTTGGTCTCCCTTCGAAAGCTGTGGTTTTGAAACTGGGTTCCGTGAAGTCCTAGGACTTCCAAGAACTCTTCTGTGGAGTCTCTGCTCTTCCACTTCCTCGCTGCCCCTCTTTTACCCAGGACAGCTTAGCTTTAACCTCTAACATGTTGGACATTTATGTAGGTTTCCATATGAACAAGGGATTTTCTGCTGAAGAAGACTGAAAATAACTGGGCTATTAAATGAGTGGTCTGTAACCTATGAAAAGATTTTTAAAAGTATAAAACTGCAATTTAAAATGTATTTATTCGTCCATTCACTGTGTACCTTCTATGTGCCTTAATGTATCCTAGAGATAAAAACTGAGTAAGACATGGTCTGGTGGGAAATAGGAACTATTTGTAGCAATTATAATACAATGTAATGAAGGCTGAGCTAACAAATAAGTGTAGAGCTCTTCAAGAATGCACAGGAGGAGACTCAGGGAAGGGTCCTAGAAGTCCACTGAATATGAGAAGGGAATGGTGATCGAGTCAGCCAGGATGCGGAAAGTGAGCGGGAAGAAAGTGAAGCAGCTCGAGTCCTGGGTTTATGGAATCTGTTTCATCACTGGGGGAAGACAAGCTAGTGAAGTTATTGATTCAGGTTAAAGTGACTGTTGTCATTTCTGTCCCAGCTTAATATACCAGGGACAAAAAAAAAAAAAAAAAAAAATGTAGACACAGTTATTTCCAAATTTACTTTTAAAGTAAAAGCTTTGTATTATTGCATCTGAAGTGTGTCTCGTGGATGGCATATAGTTATATTTTATTTATTTATTCTAACACTCTGTGCCTTTTGATTGCTTAGTTCATTAATGTTTAATGTAATTATTGATAAATGGTTGGGTTTATGGTTGCCATTTTGCTATTTTTTCTGAGTCTTATATCTTTTGTTCCTCTATTCCTCCTTTCTGCCTTCTGTGTTGAACATTTTTTATTTGGTTACCATTTTAGTTCCGTGTCGATTTTTAACTACATATTTTTTAGTTCTTTTCTTTTTTAAAAAGTTTTATTAACTATGGTCACCATACTGTACATAAGATTCCCAGAAACTATCCATATTAAAGCTGGATGTTTGTGCCCTTTGACCAGCGTCTCTCTGTTCCCACAGCCAGTCCCTGGCAACTGCCTTTCTACTCTCTGCTTCTGCGTGTTTGACTTTTTTGGATTCCACATAAGTGAGATCATG
>NW_007795753.1:1156-1450 GCF_000696425.1 Galeopterus variegatus | reverse complement strand
CAATGTGCTTGGTCTGATGAGGTTACTTGGATCGATGAGCTTGTTCTGCTGAGTTTACTTGGATCGATGAGCTCGGTCTAATGAGTTTACTTAGATCGATTAGCTTTCTCTGATGAGTTTACTAAGATCGATGAGCTTGGTCTCATGAGTTTGCTTAGATAGATGAGCTTGGTCTGATGAGTTTACTTAGATCGATGTGCTTGGTCGGATTAGTTTATTTTGATCGATGTGATTGGTCTGATGAGTTTACTTAGATCGAACATCTTGGTCTGATGAGTTTACTTAGATCGATGT
>NW_007795753.1:0-250 GCF_000696425.1 Galeopterus variegatus | reverse complement strand
TCGATGAGCTCGGTCTGATGAGTTTACTTAGATCGATGAGCTCGGTCTGATGAGTTTACTTACATCCATTAGCTCTGTCAGATAAGTTTACTTAGATAAAATAGCTTGGACTGATGAGTTTACCTTGATCGAAGTGCTTGGTCTGATGAGTTTTCTTAGATCCATTAGCTCTGTCCGATGAGTTTACTTAGATAAATTAGCTTGGACTGATGAGTTTACCTTGATCGAAGTGCTTGGTCTGATGAGTTTT
>NW_007795752.1:0-1450 GCF_000696425.1 Galeopterus variegatus | reverse complement strand
AAAAAAAAATAATGATATAACAACTAGCCTTAAGAAATTCCTTTTAGATTTTCTTTTAAAAAACAGAAATTTGATTTAAAACAAAGTTAAAGTTCTTTATATGCTCCAATTGTGTGCTTTAGAACCCGTGTAAGACTTGCAAAACAGGCAGTTCAGCCTGTCGTCTGATGGTTAAAATTCCATTTTTCCACCCAGGTGATTTGGGTTTGATTCTGTTAAGGAATCAGTCACTTGAAGATGTAACCCCTCTGGAATGTTAACATTCAATAAATTAGGAAAATAGACTTTTGAACAGAAATTTAATTTAAAACAGAGATAAAGTATTTTTAGACATGCTGCAAAATTTCTTTAACTCAGAAAATAAGCATTTATAAAAATTAGTTTAAATTGTTATTTTAAATTATGATTCTTGACCATTTAGGATACACATCTGTGATTCTTCTAACCCCATAGACAGCTTCTGATTTCCTGCTTATCTTACCAATGGTTTTGACCAATTCATAGGATGGTCATCTAAGGAAATAAGACCCTAAGAAAAAGATATGGCTTCACAAAACTGTGGGTTATACCCTATTTGCTGCCAGCAAAACTTCTAAACTTTCCTCTTTAAGATGTCACTCAAAAGTGAAAGAAGGTGAGCTGAAACACTGGGCACTGATCAAGCTTTATTAAAGAAATCCGCCAGGCTGCACTCAAAATGGAGATCAGTAGCGGCCTCAGGGTGGGAGGGCTTATATGGGCTGTAGGGCTGGCTGATGCAATCAGGAAGGGGTTTTGTGCTAATGCAGAAGCTATGCAACCAGGGTGGAAAATTGCACCCATGCAGAAGCAAAAGAGTTTCTATTTCATGGAAATCATGAGGTTTCTTACAAGGGAAGGGCTGGCAGCCATTTTGTGCTCAGCTTGCCTGAAATGGTGCCAGTTATGTTCAAGATTTATCATTCATTCCCACCTTTTAAGTATGGCGGGTGGGTGGGGGTCTCTTTCTCCTGCAACTACTTCCTGCTGAGAATGGACAGAGGTGAAAAAATATATATATATATGTGTTGGGGTGTTGGTTTTGTGTTGGAAGGCTGTACTCTTCTGGAGAAAGGTTGATAGTTCTGAGGGGATGATATCCTCCTCCCATGAAGAGTTTGGTGACCTTTTGGTTGGTGAAAGCCTGCATACATACCTATAAGAAATTAGAGAAACACTGAAAGAAGCAGGGACTAAGAAGAAGGATAAGTCCCATCATGGTAAGTGGTACCAGTAGGGGCATGAGCCAGGGATTCCATTCCCATAACCTGCTCCAAACTTCCTAAAGGCCCATGACAGCCTGTCTCTCTTTTGCCAATTGGTCACAGAGTTGTTGGGCCATATTTCTAATGATGCCAGATTTATTGGTATAAAAACAGCATTTTTCCCCCAGAAATAGAGTCCTCCATTTTCTGCTGCTAACAGGTCTAGT
>NW_007795751.1:0-1450 GCF_000696425.1 Galeopterus variegatus | reverse complement strand
TTCTTTCTATCAGTAGAGTGATTCATAACAGCAAAGAAAGGGCCATCCCAGAACAGATAGGGATGGCTTTAGTCCTTTCTCTTGGAGAATGCCAATCACAAGAATTTCTCAATCTGTCTCTCTGTCTCAATCTCTCTCTGTCTCTCTCTGTCTCTCTCTGTCACACACACACACACACACACACACAAACACACACGCACCCTTCACTCTTCATTCAAGGGAACCAGACTGCCCTCAGCCTGTGAACCCACAGCTCTCACTAATTTCAGCAGGAATTGTGGGCATGGCATTGGGAGCTAGAATGTGACCCATGTCCTATTAATCAGTCCTACACCATAGGAATGGAATTTGAATGAACAGAGAGAGTCCTGTGCTCCAGCCATCTGCTCAGGGACTCCAGTTTCTTCACGTGACAAGAAGAGCAGCCAGAGCCCTCACAGGGCAACTTGTTTGTGAGCAGTGCCCCTACTCTATTCCAGACCCCATCTTTTTGTGCTGCCACATAAGAAACAATAACTTCTCTCCCCAATGTTGTTTACTATATGGCTCTTCTTTTATTACGAGGTTTTCGAGGTCAGAGGATCCAGCAGCCTCCCCCAACCCATCCCAGAAAGATGGCTCAGGGTGCAGAAGCAGATGAGCTCTACCACGGAGCTCAGGACCGCATATGGCAGGAAGCTGACCCTCAGGGCAGGCTGCCTTTCTGCTGAACAGTCCTTGCTTCAGAACTATGAAGGCTAATACAGGTATTGCAAGAGCCAGTGGGAGAGCAAGTTACAAGAGCACAAGGAAACATTCTTTGTTTCTTCGTAATGAAAACAAAGGTTGTAATGACACAATCTAACCCATATCCTGACTGGAATTGCTTCTCTCCTGAGCAAAGCTGATATCACTCCATCAAGTCCAACATACCAGCTTCGGTTCGGTCAGGTGTGGGGGTTTCAGAGGGTGATGGAGCAATGCTGGCATTTGATTAGTCATTCATTTCTGCATTTGTGCATTCAACATTTTACTGAGTACTATAAACCAAGTACCATGCTAGGCCCTAGCACAATCCAGGGGGGGAAGGCACAGATAACAGCAACGCAGTGTGCTAAGTGCTCATGCTCATGTACTTATGTGGATCTGTGTCTGTGGTGCTAGGGTGGGTCCTGAAGAACAGGTCTGTAGGGTATGTTGGTGATGCCTCCCTGGTTCTTTGGTGTGTTTCCCTTCATCAAAAACACTCTGAAAACTTTTTTGGCATCACCATAAAGTAAGACCACAATCTATTTTTGAAGCATTTCATTTCACCCAAATGAAGCCATGATTCCAATAAAACGTGCTCCATTTCTCTGAAATTTATAGATAAACTATTTTGCACATTTTGTAATTATTCAAAACATTTTTAATCACAAAATACATGTTTTCCATTGATAACTTGGAATATACAGAAAAAAGTAAAGAAAAA
>NW_007795750.1:0-1450 GCF_000696425.1 Galeopterus variegatus | reverse complement strand
GTATTACTTCCTCTAGGAATGTTTCTCTGACCTATGTCAAATCACTCTATTAAAGAGCCTTATGATCCTTTCTCCATTAGCTTTCCACTTTTGTAATAACAAATAAATATGTATATTCCTTCTTATCTATAAAAGAAGTTGGATCTCTTCTGCTCACCATTGTTTCCTTAGAATCTGGTATTGTCTGACACTTGGCACATATTCAATTAACTCATATAATCCTTATAACAAGTGTGTGTTGTACAAATGAATAAAGCTGTTATTACTTTAGTGTATAAATAATACACTTGCTAAGTTTCTCTCCTTTTATGGATAAATATCAGTTTTATAGTGAAGTAAGTCCCTTTATGTTCAAACTTCCCAGTAATTTGTAGAAAGCTTAATGCCTTAGAGTTATACTCAATATAGAAGGCATTAGTCACATGTACTATTTAAATTTACATTAATTAAAATGCAGGTCCTCAGTTGCACTAGCCACATCTCAAGTACTCAGTAACCATATGTGGCTAGTGGTTACCATATTGAGTAGCATGTATATATACATAGAATGTTTCCATCATCATAGTAAGTTATATTGGACAGCACTGCTTTAAAGGAAGATCAAAAGGAGTTCTTTATCTGTTGAAACTTTAGTTTCTCAATGGACATATTTAATATAAAATACAAGTGTATCAGATTTATAGATCAAAGTTGTATTTACATGTCCAATTTTCTCAAACATACTAGGTTTTAAAGATAAAAAATATTTTGGTTTTCTACAAAGTCTGCCTGCGTTTTTATTTTTGATGGGATTCTGTACTAAATTTAACAACACAAAGATGTGTATGAATATGGGGGTAGGGTGCTTGTGTGTGTGTATGATGGTGTGTACATATTCATGCTTAAAGTTACAGTTTAAAGGTAATGTATTCAGATTTTATTATATAATTTTACAGGTTACATCTAAAGTAGTAGATATGAGAGGAAAGATACTTTGGGAAGGATATATTAATGTGCAAGGGACTTGGAAAAGACCAAGTAGGGCAACTTGGGAGGAAGAAGAAAAATGATGTTGAAGTAATAAGACAATAACTCCAACCACAGCCAATTTGAAATAAAACACTCAAAGCACATTGTACTAGATGTGTGATTTGTTCCAAGCATATTTAGGTCTGATTTGGTGGAGGGAAGCCTTCCTAGGCACTGGGCTCTTTGATTCCCTTCCCTTGGACTGTGAATTGCCTAGCTAGCTTCAAAGGAATGGCCTAAACTTGCTCTCACTCCCTTTTTATTAATTTAAAATTTTCCCTATGGTTTTTATAAGGAAAAATGCTTTTATTTGTCCTGCCAAAATTTTTAGAGACAGTAAACACAACTAGACATCTCCCTCAAAACTCAGACAGAAACAAAATAAACTCTTTAGCTGAGTACATTTTTTTCCATTCAGGATGAGAAGGTTTTTTTTTTTTTT
>NW_007795749.1:0-1450 GCF_000696425.1 Galeopterus variegatus | reverse complement strand
CCTTCCATAGGATTAATCAATCTTATTTATTCCCACTTCCCTCTTTACTGTTTTTGAAAGAACACATTACATTTCCATTCTTTTATAGATTTCCCTTAATATTTCAGTGTAACACCTCCTCTGTGGGAGTTGATATGAAAATTTAATAGTAATAATGAGGCAATGTATTCTGAGTGGATGGCCCATGATAGATGCTCAAAAAATAATAATTGTCATTGTGAATATTCTTAAGACTTTTAGAAATATTATTAAGAAACAAAAACCATCATCTTTCCTCACTTCTTTTCTTTGTATATCTCTCTGTATCATTCTCTATATATCTTTCTAGGACTAAATAATAACATCAAACCCACCCTAAAGGACTTTGATATCTGAGCTATTTCATCATAAGAACAAAATTGAATCACTAAAAGCACCAATGATGACTGTACACAGAATGACTTCCAAAGACAGTACAAATCATGAGCAGTGAGGCTCAACTTGAGGCTCATAAGACTAGAAGCTCAAACATGTTTTTCCCACCACGCCTAAATGCATCTTGTTAGAAGTTGATTATGGTGATACTTTGATCATCTACTGGGAAGAACAGGCAGGAAGATTTTATTTTTCTATTTTTTTAAATTGGGCTTGCATCAGTTATTAACAGAATTGTGGCTTTTAATCTCCATTGATAATTTTCTCCTGCCTCTTTGTTCTCCCTCTCAATCACAGTTCATGGCTTGTCTGGCTCCAAGGCATAGTTACAGATCTTGGGCTTTACAGTGTTTTTAATTTACAAAAATTCACTCAGAATTCATCATCTTACAACCTTATTTGTTCAAGTTCAGCCCTGACATAATATGGGAATAAAAAAAACTATATTTGTTTGTTAATTCTGTATTAAGTTTTGTATTTCTTTTAAATAACATAGAGCCTTGATTCTCAAAAGGGCCTTGACTCCTTTCAAAATATATTTTTTTTTTTTAAATTTAAGCATTATTGTCAAACAAACAATACTACTTTCTGGATGTAATGCTGAGTCGTTATTTAACTCTATGCTAAGTGGTAGATATGATCTCTCACTCCAAGATATGTTTTTTCCCTACCAAGGCAGACAACAATTCAGGTATAAACTCTACAGAAGAGATTAGGACTTTAGTGCTTTCCATTTCCTTAATGTGTTTGAAATGCTATTTAATCTGTTTTGATCTTGTTTGGGGAACTGAAAGCAAAATCCAGAAATAACCATTTCCTACTTTGGTGTGGATGTTTGAAAAATATGATGAGACTGATGGTTAGAAACTGATTTGCAAGTGAAGCTAATCTTGGATCGTACTCCAACAATCGCATTAATCTCTGCTGCAAGTTGACATTACAGTGGGAGAATATCAATCAAATTCAGGGCTGATTAAAGTGTGGCTGGGTGGCAGTGGGGAAGGAAGAAAAACCAGCATATATTCCTAGAAAGCAT
>NW_007795748.1:0-1450 GCF_000696425.1 Galeopterus variegatus | reverse complement strand
GTAATTGTAAATGTTTGAAAAACACAGCTACATGCCATTATTTTAACTCATGACTGCATTTCCAACCAAATGTTTAAAAAGTTGTATCTCAATTCATGATCCATCACTTTTTCATTCTATTATGCATTCCAAAGGTAGGACAGTATTTTAGAATATAATTTTACTAATGCACATTAATCAAGAAACAGCTTTAAAGCAAGTACGTATTTCTCATCCACATATTTAATAAGTATGAATGATTCTATTTTTATTCTAATATATCTCCACATTGTTGCCATAACATGTTTTCCTTCACCATGTTCATAACAATATTTCTAATTTACTAGGCATATTTTTATTTCCTAGCCTTTACTCAGCCATTTACAAAGCCACAAATTAATTGTCTTCTCTTTACAGTCTATGGAACTGAAGAACCAACTCTCCCATGAAGTTGTCTTTAAAAACTCTAGCTCATTTTAAAAGGATACTATTTTTCTATTCTTGAATAACGTTTAGAATCTGTAACACATTTAAGTGCCTAATTGTATTCAGACACATAGTTATGGATACACACACAAACACACACATGCACACACATACACACGCACAACACCCCCCCCATGAAACTTGTCCTCCACACTAACAGCAAGTATTTTATTTACATTTTATTTATTTCATATACATCAATCAAGAAACATAGTCACAGTGTTCATTTCTGGCTGTTTATATGTGACATTTTATACAAAATATGTTTTGAGGATATAAAACTCAAAAATTATATTCAGTCATGAAACAAAAAATATAACTGGAAATGTCATAATCATTCTAAAAATAAGTATAAAATTGTTTGTTTTTTTATATTGTTCTCATATCTGCTTTTTATTACTGCAGAAGATTGGAAGTTTTCTATATTTTGTTATATAAATTCTGAATTGCTTACTACAGCACTGTACCAAGTATCTATCTATTTATCATCTACCTAATTATTTAAGGTACATTTCTGATATTCTTGCATTGACTATGATTTTCTTCCTTCATGTTCTCTATGCCTTTAGCCACTTTATTTTGCCTGGTCTCTCATGCATCAATTTTTTGTTTGTCTATACACAAAAGTTAGAGCTAATGGTAATCAATTTACAACCGTTGGAGGGTTCACATCCTAGAAAATCTGCTGAATATTTAAGAGAGTGAATGGAATTTATTTTACGCAAGTACCATGTGGAAATCAGCAAATAGGAGTATTCTATATATCCTTTAAATAGCCAATGTAAAATGATTTCAAAAAATGAAAAGCATTAGAGAAGTTTAAAAATACATAATATATAAAATGAAAACCAGTCAGTTAGATGACAGATAGCAAAACTTCAGTCTTGCAGAAACTCCAGCATGAATTTCCCCCCGGAATTCCAGGCTCACGCATCTGACTTTCTATTCCAAATCCCACTCAAATATCAAAAATATATATATATAT
>NW_007795747.1:0-1450 GCF_000696425.1 Galeopterus variegatus | reverse complement strand
TCCAGTCCTGAGGTCTCTGATCTATTTTTTCAAGATCTTTTAGTTTTGAAATTACTTTGATTGGTAAGTATAACACAAAAAGTAAGATGCACAAAACAAATGTGCTCATACTGTGGGTGAGTACCACCCAGTGAGCTCGTTTGTAGCCTCCAACCAGGTCAAAAGAAATAGAACACTGCCCACACCCCACAAGCTTCCACACGGTCGTTCCAGTCATTTCTTCCCTCCTCCTCCCAAAGTTAGTTATCTGACTTGCAACAGTATAACTTAGTTTGCCTCATTTATAGTTATATCAATGAAACGACCCTGAATGGAATCTTTTGTTTAGACCACATTTTGAGCAAACCAACATTATGTGTATGACAATCACCCAAGTTTTGTGCGGTTGTAGTTTCTTCATTTTTATTGCATTTTTATTTTTACTTCATTGTAGGAAAACACCATGATTTACATTTTTACTGTTGATAGATGTTTTGATTGTTTCTAGTTTTTACTGTTGTGAGTAACACTGCCAAAGGCATTCTTTTAGATGTCATTTGGTGCACATGGACACGCATTTATGTTGGTCATATACTCGGACATAGGGGTGGAATTGCCGAGTTGTAGAGGGTGATTCATTACCAGGTGAGGCCAAACTGTTTTCCAATGTACCTGACAGTAATGAAAGAGAATTCCTTTTGTTCTACAGCCTTACCAATAGTTAATATTGCCAGGCTTTTTGATTTTAGCCACGTTGGTATGTGTATAGTGGTACCTATTGTGGTTTTAATTTGCATCTCCCAGATTATTGATGAGATTGAGCACTTTTTTCCGTATGCTTATTGACTCATTTTTTTGGCTTGTGTGTGTGTGTGTATGTGCATGTGCATGCACACCCTGGATACAGGCTCCTTAATGGTTGTATCTATATATTTACATTTACATATATGCCTACATTTATATCTATATCCGAATTACAAATCTGTTCTTCTAATCTGTGGCTTGCATTTTATTCTCTTGTCTTTTGAAAAATAGAATTTCTTAATTGTTATGTAATCAAATTTTCTTTTATGAGGTTAGTACTTTGGTGTCTTGTTTAGGAAAACTTTCTATACCCCAAAGTTATAAAGGTGTTTCATTTATTTTCTCATAGATATCAAACTGACACAGTACCAGGTAGTGAAAAGACCACCTCCCCCCAACTGTACTGCAGTGCCACCTTTGTAATACACCAAGTGTCTGTATTTGTGTGTTTCTCTTCCTGGACTTTCTATTGTATTCTACTAGATTGTGGGCCAATAACACTTGCCCTAATTTGATATGCTATTATAAAATCTTGATATCTAGTTAGAATAAGTTTCTCCTTATTCTTTTTTTTTTTAATTTCCTTTTTGTCTTTTTTCTTGACCTGCAACGGGATCGCAACCCTCGGTGTCGCGCCCGCACCACGCTCAACCAGTGAGTGGACCAG
>NW_007795746.1:0-1450 GCF_000696425.1 Galeopterus variegatus | reverse complement strand
ATAGTAAATGTGGTTACCTCCTAGGAGTAGAAAACTGGGTTTTTTTCTTCCTTTTACTTTCCGAATTTATCCAATTCTCTATAATCAGATATGCATTTTTATAATATTATATCAATGGAAGTAATTATAGTTCCTGGTACAGGAAAAAAAATCAGTGGCCTGTCACAACAAAAGTTGCTTGCTCATATCACAGTCCCCTGAGGTTGTTCCTGATTGGGTACCTTTCCTTCAAGCGTGATTCAGGAACCCATACCCTCTCCATTTCATGGCTCTGCAATCTCCAGAAACTTCAAGATTTTCAAAATTTCCTCTGGGAGTTGTGCTCATCCCTGCATTTCAGAAGGAGAAGAGATGTCCACCTGGGAGGAATGCACAGGTCATGCCTGAAAGTCACATACATCACTTTTGCCCACATCTCCATTGGCCAAATCTCAGCCACTCAACCACACTTAGCTGCAAGGAAATCTGGGAAATGTGGTCTAGTTGTGTGTCCAGTGTAAAGAAAAATAAGTGTCGGTGGACACATGGAAGGTCTCAGCCACAGTAGGCTCTTCTGGCCACTAAACAGCTATTTTCTTCTCATTCCCACACATAGAACACACTTGCCCTTTCCAAGTCACAACCTGGAGAGAGAATTCAAAGTCCAAACCAACCATGACACCCATCTCAAAGCCGTGCATCTCCAGAATATGCAGTCCAAGCCATCTGTCCAGATGTGGCTCCTTGTGGTCCGGGAGCCTTTGAATTAAAAAGACAAATTACATTCTCCTGACTTTCATCCCAACACATCTACTCAGTGGGCAGTGAGAGACAGCAGCAATAAACACACCCACATAGACAGTGGGTGAATGGGGGCACATGCCAATGTCTGGCAATAATGCAACCCTGCTGGGCTGCCATTCCCTGGAAGGTAGGATTGGTCCTTGGTTAGACCAAGGAAGTAAACATAGTTCCTGGGACAGGCTGTGCTCTCTGGGAGCAACTCTCTCGTCCATTGATGCTGTCCTGGCCTCTGGTTCTGCCCTCTGAGAAATTCCTTATTATCATTACCGTTATCCTGCAAGATCATTTTTGAAGTCACTATTAAGGAGAAAACCCTCCTTGGGAGCTTATAAAGTTCTCATAGCACATTTAAAGATGGTACAAATTGGGGGGCTGACTGTTGTCTGAAACCTCAAATAGAGGATTTTTTCAGTTCAGACATGTGGGTTTTTTGGCAATTGCTGTGCCCTAAAAGACATAGTCGACTTCTGAAATATTTGCTTCTGTTCAGGTTCATGTACCAGTAACCACACCCAAAGTTCTTTCCTAAACATGATTTTCAGACTAAATGATTTATTTGCTGTATCCACACACCCCTCACACCTCTTTTACATCAATAGGGGGTCGGGGGGGGGCCACGGCCTCCACCTGATGTTTGCCACAGGCTGAGTCTTATTGGGCCTTTGTT
>NW_007795745.1:0-1450 GCF_000696425.1 Galeopterus variegatus | reverse complement strand
GTTTTCCAATTTAAATGAATAGGTGCCAAATTTAAGGTGTTCTTTTCTACTAATTTACCTAGTATTGCACAGATGTGCAATACGTGCTGTATTGAGCTGTGTGATTTATAAGAGGATGCACACATGCAGAATTGGGACAATCTGCACCTATTTAAATAAGCTTTTTCATGAAACCTCCCAGTAAGCCTTAGACATTTAGTTTAATGCTTTCAGAGCTCTTTAAATTTTGTTTTCCATTTTCTACTGGGAATTCATTGGGCTTGATCTACTTGAAATTTAATTTGCTATGTATAAAAACAAATATGGTCATGTGCTGCATAACATCTTGGTCAATGATGGACCACATATACTACAGTGGTCCCACCAGTTCATAAAGGCTATACCATATAGCCTGGGTATGCAGGAGGCTATACCATCCAGATTTGTGTAAGTGCTCTCTGTGTTGTTCACAGGATGACAAAATCATCTAACGATGCATTTCTCAGAGCATATGTATCCCCTTCACTAAACAATACATGAGTGCACACACGCTCAAATATTTTGCCATTATACAAATGCTAAAACAACTTAATGTATTTACCAAATCCAGTCAACTCAGTCAACACACTTACAAAGCCCCATCTCCTACCCATGAACATTTTGATTGCTTGACTAAACTGAATAATTAATTGTTCCAGACTTAAATAGGAACAACCCACATAATTTGGATGTGCTGAGATGATTCTCACTTAACACCAACTTTCAGTTCCACGCAGACACACGTCCCATTAGCTCCCATTGGCCTTCCTGTGTCCAAAACTGAATGAGAGGACAGTATACTCTGGCATAAAATATAATGGACATGTCCTTCTCAGACCATTATCCCCCTTGTTATCAATTTTTCTTTTTCTTTCTTTCTTTCTTTCTTTCTTTTTTTCTTTTTTGACAGCTAGCTGGTAAGAAGATCCAGACCTTTGACCATGGTGTTATCAGCTCCACATTCAAACCAAGTGAGCTAACGGCCAGCCCTTCCCCCTTATTTTCAGTCCACCTATATATATTTTAATTTATGGCAGTTTATATTTACTCCATTTTCTACTTACATTCTGCACTTACTGTGTGCCCCCAAATGGGTAAAAAGACTATTTAAACCCTTCTTTGCATGATAATTTTCCTATTATACTCTGCATTGGCATTGGTGGAAATATCATTATGAAATACTTAACATTAAGCAAGTACATCATATAATTTGCATTATTTCGCCATTAAAAATTAATCTTTCCATGATTTGATCATCACACATTGGATACATGTCTAGAAATATAACTCTGTACTCCACAAATGTGTATAATCAATACACTGCAATAAAAAATGAAAACAAACAAATAAAAACAAAAAAAAAATCTTCGATTTTTTTTGCATTCATGTGCACTCATTGTCTGAAAAATGGAGCAGTTGAAGGAAAAGAAAC
>NW_007795744.1:0-1450 GCF_000696425.1 Galeopterus variegatus | reverse complement strand
CGGCCATCCCTATATGGGATCCGAACCCATGGCCTTGGAGTTATCAGCACCGCACTCTCCCAAGTGAGCCACGGGCCGGCCCCTAAATTTTATTTTCCAAATAAAGATCAGATATTTCATTCAGACTGGAACGATGAAAAAAAACAGTAATAAAAGAAATTCAGGACATTAAAGGGCTAGTCTATCTTTGCTTCGAAGCTGACTTGCTGTCACCAGGAAACAGTAAGAGGAACCCAGTCAGAAACACAGAAGTGGTGCCCTCTTGCTCTTCACGATTAACTCCTCCACCACAGTCTTCATCTCATTCTTCCCTAATGCCAGGGCCTTGCTCCAACAGTCCTTCCCACTCATTATTTTTCACTTCCCATTCTCCAGCTCTCTCCCTCAGCCTACAAATCTGCTCAATTTTTCCATGACGATGTACAAGAGTGGAGGGAGCAGATGGAACCTTTCCTCAATCTCCTGCAAATAACCTCCTTAACTACCCTCTGTACTTATTGTCCTATCTGTCTTTCACCAGATTTTCTTAGTGTCCCTTCTTCTTCAAATCCTATTTATCACCCAACTGCAATCAAGCTTCTACCTCAATAATACTTTATCCCATCAGATCTGGTGGAGGCCACTCATGACTTCTTAACTACTAATCCAATAGCCTTTTCCTGTCCCTTATCCTATTGAATCTTTGTGATGCAATGTCCACTATGTACTCCCTTCTTAAAATTTTTCTCTTCTCTGTGAGAGGCTAAATCAATGGCCCCATCTTTCATGCCTCCCCAGTATCCCTGCTCTCTCAAGCTGACTCTGAGCTTAGTCCTGTGACTTGCTTTGATCAATGAGACACAAACATGATGCAGCAGCGCTTGGAGAAAAGGGCTTGAGCATTTCTGCTTCCTCTCTTCATCCCTGCCAGTACAATGCAACCGTGTGTAGGCTAGGGTGCTAGCAATATGAGAGACACATCTGGAAGATAAATGAGCCATCCCTGCCTAAGCCATCTCATACCAGCAAGTACCAGCAAGCCTCTAGCCATCCTGCTAGCTGAATGCAGACGTGAGAGGTGTAGGGCCCCATAAAACCCCAAAGGAGACATTCCCTAAAACATGGCGCCTTTCCGGCTTCTCTTCCGGGTCCTAGCATTCCCGCCGGCGCCAAAGTATGGCCTATCAAAATCATCCCCTGCCCTTCTGACCAATCAGCCACCGCCCAGCGTACTAACCACCCTCTCCCGGAACTCAGCTCTCTATAAATGTACCACCTGCCCTTCTGACCAATCAGCCACCGCCCAGCGTACTAACCACCCTCTCCCGGAACTCATCTCTCTATAAATGTACGCTTCACCCTCAAATAAAGTGGAACTTCTCTGGTGAACTGTCAGCTCGGGTCCTGTCGTTCTTTCAAGAGGCCTCTGCCAAGATCTCATCCTCCTCATGAGAAAAAATAAATGGCTGTT
>NW_007795743.1:0-1450 GCF_000696425.1 Galeopterus variegatus | reverse complement strand
CTCTGAATGCTAGGTGAGATTTCAAACGGTCACGGCCCAGGAGCCAAACAGAAATGCTGTGGCACTTTTACAGCTGTGTATAGGTGTAGCTTTTCTTGTGCAACTTCAGCACTGACGTTAGTGGAGAATGTCCTTTAGCAGAATAAACTTGTTCACTCCAGGCACCAATACCTGCCACTTTGCTCCTAAAAAAAATGTCATTGAATGGAATTTGGATGTTTTGGTGCTGCAGCCTTCTGTGTTCTGGGAGGTGAGAGGTTTCCTGCTGGTGGGACACATGTTTACCCCCCACTGGGTGCAAGACTTGAGCATTACAGGCGGTGAAAGCAAAATCACACCTGCAGCAGAGACGCCTGCTTAACTCAGGTGAGTCGGCGCCTCCTGCCAGAGCATCCTGTGGCTGGGGAGGGAAGGCCTCAGAGCAGCTCCACAGCTCTCACTAAGACCCCGGCGGGAGGCCTGACTCCTGTCCACACGGAGCTCAGCCGTCCCTTGGCTTGAGGACTTGGGAGCAGTTCAGGTGAGGGCTGCTTGCCCCAATCTCGCAGACTCCACCGGGAGGGCGCCCCCCTTTCCTGTTCCCTGGCCACCTGGGTGACTAGAATGGTTTTCATCCCTTGCCCAGGCATTTGGGAAACTAATGGGCTATTGGCACTCCCACGTTTCTCCGTGAACTGTGGCTGAGACTCCAGTGACGCATCTCCTTTCCTCCAGCAACACCACCCTCCCATATGTTAAAAATACGCCTGCTCCAAATCATGCCCCTGGGAACTTTGGAGGCCTCCTTTTTTGGAGACTTGCTGAGAGCTTTTGTTCCAGTCAGGCCACGAACTCCAGACACATAAGGAGGCGATTTGTTTTCCCATCCCAGGAGCTGTGCCTGTGATGGAACCTTTCACGACAGCTGGGAGGGAGTGTCCCCGTTTTCAGGGTGTGATCTTGGCCCCAGCCCAAGTGAACGCTGTCTGCCCTGTCCACCCTTCCGACCACACACACGCTTGGCTCATGGTGGTGGCTGGTTTTTAAATCACCTTTGAAGAGTAATGTAGATCTAGAGTCAGTATGTCAGAACTTCCAGAGGCCACTTCAGCCTCTGCTCTTCCTCCAGGGGCAAATGTGTCCACGCCTGGCTCAGAGAGGTGGGAGCTGGCGTCATGTTAGCAGGTGACAAGGGGAGAAGGATCCCAGTGTTCTTTGGGAAGCCCCAGTGCCTCCGTGGAGACAGGGGTGGGTCTGGTTGCTGGCTCCCTCGAGTCACTGGCTTGCTTTAAACATGTCTTTTAAACTACACAAGTAACACAAATACACCTCATTAAAACATTATATATAATATACTATATATAATATAATATAATATAATTAATATATAAAACACTAAATATAATATACTGGAGGGTTTGGGTCTGGGGCAGCCTGGGTCCAAGGAAGCCTCAACACCACCCCTCTCAGA
>NW_007795742.1:0-1450 GCF_000696425.1 Galeopterus variegatus | reverse complement strand
AGCGCTGTGAGTGCACCGGTCATCCCTATATAGGATCCAAACCCACGGCGGGAGCACTGCTGCACTCCCAGCGCCACACTCTCCTGAGTGCACCATGGGCTTGGCCCAAGTTGAGATATTTCTGCTGCAAAGTTCACTCAGCCATTTGAAAAACTGGGATTTTATTCTCCTGCCATGTTATATTCAACTCTCTCAACGCTCCTGCTTCCCTCCTCTCTTGTAACTCATCCCCAAGTTCCTGTTCTTTTCAAACTCAGAGTAATTTTCTATTTTGACTTCTGCCAATCCATGTATTCAGAATTCTTCCTTCACCCCAAAGTGGCTTATCAACGTATTTTCCTACAAAAGTCCATAACCTCCTTAAGAAGAATTCTGGAATTGACCATTAAACTTATAAAATGTTTACCGATATATTAATAATTGCCAAAGCTGTCACAGTAGTGGAGAAAGTGGTAAACTCACACATTATTTCCCGGTTGTAGAGTCAACTTGCACTGCCTGTAGAGATTTAGCAACAAATATTAAAAATGATATTTTTTTGCCCTGAAATCCCATTTCATAGAACTTTGTATACTTCATAGTGAATACTCAATACATGTTCACTATTGTTATTGGTTATTATTCTAAGGAAATCAAATTTATATTTGTTAAATCCACAAAATGTTCTTTCTAGTATCATATATTATAGAAAAATTGGAAACAATGTGTCTAAAATTGGTGAAAAGTTAGATACAATACTTAAATTTGACAGAATATAACATAGCCATTTTACATTTCCATTTTGCTACCAGACTATATTTCTATCATCTCATGAAATTTTTTGTGAAAAAATTATTGGACAAAAAGGTAATATGCATACTGTGATTGAAATTATGCTAAAACTATTAACATGAATAAGAATGGGAAGATAATATGACGAAAGAAAAACAGAACAGAAGATACAGTCATGTGCTTGTGGGTGTTTTAAAATTCCTTTTTATCATTTTCCTTGTTGTAATGCCTTTTCTATAATAAATAAAAATCACAATAGTTCACTATAACCAACAAGAATCATCTGAAAGTCAATATACATTTTTAATGAAGATTTTGGTGAGCATTCCATGAACAGGGTCTTTCCTTGGGAGGTGGTTGAGAAGTGTGGTTAGTGCCAAGATAAATTCTCAATGGCCCTTAAGCAGTCCAATAGAATAAAAAGACAGGCTCCAGAATGCAAAGATCAGAATTAGAATCTCTAGGTACCTAATCTTTTATTTGTAAGATGAGGATAATAATACCATATCACAATGTTGAGTTTGGATTAATCAGGCAATGCCTTGCACACAGCAAACAAACTTGACTATGATTTGCTTCATAATTTAGAACTCCCTAGAAATACTCTCTGATTGTTTTTTTTTTTTTTTTTTGCATTTCAAATATTGTAATTTGATTTTGTATTGTATTGATATTGTAA
>NW_007795741.1:0-1451 GCF_000696425.1 Galeopterus variegatus | reverse complement strand
CGGGAGCGCCGCTGCACTCCCAAGTGCCACACTCTACCGAGTGCGCCACCGGGCCGGCCCTAAAGGTTTTTATTGTGATAATTGGCTTGTCAGAACTCTGTTTCCTTTACGTTACATCACTCCCAAGAAAGTCTTAATCTGTCTTCTCATGTTTATAATATTATTGAGGATCAAAAACACTTGAAACAGGGTGTGACTGTGCATGGTTTCTTTAGCCACTCAGTCCCCAGTGGAGGGATGACTTTTGTGTCCAAAACCAAGGAGGATATTTTGGTTCTCTATTGTCTGGATGCCACTCATTAGGCTGAAGAAGGGTTGACAGGGGAAATAGAGGATGCCCAGTTGAATCTGCATTCCAGATAAACAACAGTATGGATATGTCCCAAATATCACATAAGGTAGTCTAAAAATCCCTTGTTGTTTATCTGAAGTTCAAATTTCAATAGGCATTCTGTATTTTTACCTGCTAAATCTGGTGATGGTAGGAGACCTGGGAAGTCTCCTCTCTCTAAGGAGAAAACCAGGTCATGGATGAAGTCTTTAGTCAGAGCTAGGGAGAAGGAACATTTTTTAGTGGTGGCCAAGAAGGTTAAAGAAATGCACATGGTGCCATCAAAAGCCTTTCTCCCTTTGTAAAGCAGAAACAATTATAGGAAGGTGAGCATAACCATGACCTGTGAAAATTGGAGAATGAGATAATGGTCTTTACGTGAACATCTAGAAAATCAGTTAGCTGATGTGCATAGGTTTGGCTGTCCTTATGCTGATATCCTAGAAATATGCTGGGGAAGGGGAGAAAGATGAGGTTATGGGGAGTCAGGGAATCAGGGCTGGCTTGGCAGAAGGACTGGCTCCTGATGAGACATATGGTTGTCTAATATCCAGTATTCAGAGTTACACGGCAAACTTGGCCTTGGTCTGGGCTAGCAATAAAATCCAATGAGATCCAATGTGGCAGGCCAGTTGCAGGAGAAAGGCCTGGTTCCTGAAGAGAGAGTTGCAAGAGCTAAGGTAAGTCAGTACTCTTGACCCAGTAGGGGCTTGGAGAACATGGCAGGTGATGGTGAAAGAAGCTGAAGGCTAGAGAAGGAAGTTCATGAAGATAACAGGACCCTGCCAGGGTAGCCTGTTTGATTCTGGGGCTAGCCCAGGGGTGTCCTGTCTGCTTTGGTCAGGCTGGCTCAGAGTCCAGGAGGTGGTAGGCCCATGAGACTGACAGAAGAGGCAAGGTCTGAGTAGTTCAGGGGGGACTGCTGTAACAGCCCTCAACTTGCCTCTATTTCTGTCATGAAAGAATGTGGGGTAGAGAGCAGGCTGTGTACCAGCCACCACATGAAGCAGCAACAGAAACAGTTGGAGAGGCAGGTCTGATTGAATCAGGAAAGTACAGGCCAAAAAGGCAGATGAGTCACCGCATAAAGATAGAACTAGATGCCGTAAAAGGTCTTCTT
>NW_007795740.1:0-1451 GCF_000696425.1 Galeopterus variegatus | reverse complement strand
CCACTGCGCTCCCAAGTGGCGCACTGTAGCAGTGCACCACTGGGCCGGCCCCAAAAAGTTAAATATTTTAATAATTTTTTATATCAACCACAGATAGAAATGACAACACTTTGGTTATATTGGGTTAAATAAAATATATTATAAATATGTTACCTGTTTCTTTTTTCTTTTCTTTTTTTTTTTGTTAATGTGGCTATTGGAAAATTTTAAATTACATACATGCCTCCTATTACGTTCTAGTTGAAAAGTGCTGATGTATAACATCTCACTGCTTTCAGAAAAGAATTAAACTCCTTAATGTGGTTTATAGGGCCCAGCGTGATCCGACCCCTGCTGACTTCACCCAGGTCCCCTCATGCTCTTTTCCTCGTCCCTCATTACCTCCAGCCACACTGACCTCATGATCCCTCGGACACCAAGCCCATGCCCACCTCAGGGATTTTGCACTCGTGACTTCATCCCCGTGGTATGTTCTTTCTGTGGCGACTCTACACACAGCTGACTCATTCTCCTTCTGCAGGTCTCAGCTCACACGCCACATCCTCAGCCGGGCCTTCCTGGACCACCTGATCTAAAGGGACCACATCCAGTGAATCTCTCATCGTTATTTCCTCCCAGACACTCACCACCATTCCCAGTTTCCTTATCCAGTTCTCCATTCACCTGTTCATGCCTGTCTCCCACACTAGAATAGAAGCTGGGAGGGCAGGGGCCTTTCCTGTCTTACTCATGGCTGTATCCTCAGCTCTAGGCCTAACCCACAGCAGTTCCCAATCCAATGTTTGTTTAATTAATTTATTTATGAACAGTGAAAAGAACATGAAACTCAGAGTCAAAAATCTCAGTTAGGACAAACTCAGTCACAACAGTGACAGCAGCATCTCTTAGTCCAAGTGCTTACTCCTTTCCCTATAAGCAGTCCTCCACAATCATCGCAGGAGGCAGTGTAACAGAATTGAAAGAAAACAATTTGGAGTTAGAAACCCTGAATTTGAATTTCAGCTCTGCCACTTCATAGCCATATGACCTTGGATAAAGCCTTTGACTGCTCAGAATTTCCTTTTTCTCCAAGAGCAGGTATGTTGAAGTTCAAGTAAGATAAGAGCTTTGTCAACCAGAGAGCTCCAGTGCTACTTATTAGAGCAAGACATTCTCCAAGGAGAAGAATTCGTCTATTTACCTGGGTATCTCCAGCACCTAGCACGGGGCTTAAAGCAGGTGTCCCAAAACTGCTTGATGGGTGAATGAATGCTTCTAAGAAGCCTCAGCACACAAAGCAATGAACCCTGGGTAAATTGGATCTCTTTACTGTTCCAATACGGAAAAAATGCCCAAGTTTCTTCCAAAGAGAAGCAAAGAGGACCTCAGTGCTGGAGTGAGGCTCTGGCTCACATTTCCCCCTTTTTCCTAAACAGTCCCAAGTGGTAATAGTGTGTCCACATGTCCAGCCA
>NW_007795739.1:0-1451 GCF_000696425.1 Galeopterus variegatus | reverse complement strand
GGCCGCGTCGCCCGCCCGCTGGCCTGTGACCGGGGATACAGCCCAGGTCTCGGAGGACGCCTGCGCGTAGGTGGGAGCTTGCGCGAGGTCCTGCCCCACGGTGCCACCCGCCTCTCGCTAGCTCAGCAGCACCGCCTGGAGGGGCCCCGGCTGTACCGTCCTGGGGACACGGGCGTCCTGGAGCGCCGCCCTGGTGACGCTGCGTGGCTTCCTCCCAGGTCTTCCCAGGCATTCCACTCCCGGCCCCTCCCCAGCCCACGAGTTTTAACTTGTCGCCCTTTCTCTCCTTAGGGAGTGGGAGGGACATCGCGACCTTCACCGCCCCCCAACACGCACCCCAGGTTCGCTGCTGGACAGAGGGTCCCGTCTCCACCAGCCCCGCACACTAGCCTCGCGGCCTTTCCCCACAGATTTCAGGGGCTCTGCTCCAACTGAGGCAGCCAGCCACAGACCCTGGGTCCCTTTCTTCCTCTGTCCCCATCCCCCAGGTATTTCTGGAGGCCCTCCCAGAGCTATGTGGGGACGGGGTGGGGGAGAACGGAGGGCTGAGACAGGTGGAGGCAGGGGCCCTCTGTCACACACATTCCTGATCCTCAACTCTCTCAGGCCATTCTGCCACAGCCTCTTCTGGCCCCAGGTGCCCCCGCAGCCAAGCCAAGTGTGGCCCTTTAAAGGACCTGGCTCTGGGGCTGGGCGCGGCAGCTGACTAACAGCAGGGAGGGAGGGGCTGAGTGGGGTGTGGGTGGCAGGCCCAGCTCTGGACACCCCATTAGCATAAAGTCTGGCCAGCGTCTGGAAATGTCTCCAGTGACCTGAGGAATGCTTTATTGACGGATCCCAAAACCATGTTCAGCTTTTTACATGTTATTTCTTTATTTTAGGTGAAACCATTTTATTTCACAGTTGTCTTGAAAATGGCAAAGACACTATCTTCACATAAAAACATTAGTACACATACCTATACTTTTTGGAAAATCATTATATAGACACTCTCAGAGAAAAATGCACCCCCTTTTATGGTTTCAGCCAGGTTGCTTGGAAAAAACTCACATCTGGGCTGATTTCTAAAACATAATTTCTTCCCGCAGCTGGGGGGGGGGCGGTAGGGGATCCAAACCCGTGACCTTGGTGCTATAAGGCTGTGCTCTAACCAGTCGGACTAACCAGCCAGCCCATGCTCTGCAGCCGTCGGTTCAAAGTATAGATCGTTGTCATCGCTACGCGTTCCTGGGCTCTTGCATCTTGATACCGCACACATAAACTGCTTTATCCTTTAACTTTGCATCGGTGCGCCAGCCGATATGGTTATCAACATGGAGAATTTTCTTCTGATGAGCTGTGACTGCACCTCTTTAAAGCAGGTCACACTCCACGGGGTTTTTTTTTTTCTTTCCTTTTTGTCTTTTTTCGTGACCGTCAACGGATCGCAACCCTCAGTGTCGCGCCCGTAC
>NW_007795738.1:0-1451 GCF_000696425.1 Galeopterus variegatus | reverse complement strand
AATATACTAATTTTCCTGATTTGAGCATTACATATTGCACACAGGTATTGATATACAACTCTGTACCCCACAGATATGTACAATCAACTATGTTTCAATAAATAAATTAAAATTTAGATTTAAGACAATATGTAGTCAAACTTCCAGGAACTGGAATAAATGGTTTACAAAATCAAGATTTATGTTATGAAGTTCATTGCTCTTTCCGGTAATAACAAAGTGTCCTCTTAATTACTGATTTAGCAATTATCACCAGCATTAACAAGATATCTTCATTACAAATATCCAAATGTGGTGTGCTAAAAGAGAAAACTAAACATAAAATATATGAATATTTTCATGTCTTTAAACAAAACCTAACAATTTGTACTTGCAATTAATTTAGAAAATATACCAGTTTTATTTTATAAAGTGGAATTATGTTGCATACATAAGGGATGCAAGGATATTATGTTGAACAGATACTAAAGGAAAGAAAGCAGCTGCAACACTACAGTCCTGACTGATACTGTAATGCTTGTTAATGGATCTTTTGACTAGCAGCAATCAGGCTAGTGATTTTCATTATCATTAACATTGACTAAATACTTACAGCCTATGTGCCAGTTGCCATACAGTAACTCATACCATTATTATTTCCAATTTGCAGATGAGGAAGCTGAAACTTAAAGCAATTCAGCATCTTGCCCAAGACCACACCACTAGGAAGCAGGAGAGCTGAGATACACACATAGATCCGCCTGACTGTAGGTTTGCACGCTTGACTGTTATGCCACATGACCTTCCTCAAGGGTACATCAGGGCTGCCTGCTCCGTGATAATCACGGGTTTAAAAACAAAGAACCAACTTAATGAGAATGAGCACAGATTAGTATAAGGTGAGAGGACACAAGATAATAAAAGAAAATTAGGCACTTTCATATCAATAATCCCATTTGGTTTTTAACATAACTCTTTGAGACAGACAACATTTTCCCTTCTGCGTGAGACAACTGAGACTTGAAGAAGTTGGGTGACATGTGCAGCAATATCACACAACAGGTAAGAGGCAGAGCCAAGACTCACCCCAGGTCTTTTGACTTTATATCACTGCTCCTTCTGCTGTGCTTTGTGAGCCTTTTAGAACACACTGTCTTTTCATCAAATATTGTAGTTTTGTTTCTTGATACATAAGTGTACCTCGATTTCAACTCTTGTAATACATTAAATATGATTTCCTTCTGAAACAATATAATCTGTCAAATTTAGTGTTACTCTCCTAGCAAACAAGGAAGACACTAGTCAAAATTCAAGTTTGTGTCTTTGAAGTGATGATTTTTATTAACATGATTTTGTAGAAGGTGGTGGAAAGAGGGAGAAAGGGGGCACATATGACCCTGGAGGTTCACTATTAAAAGGAAAAGAATAAAAATATGAAATATGAAACTTTGTACAGGAAACAGACACAATGA
>NW_007795737.1:0-1451 GCF_000696425.1 Galeopterus variegatus | reverse complement strand
CTGGATTTTATGTGCATTCATTTATTTATCCACTCGATCTGCAGATATTTCTTAATCAACTGTGATTTACTGAGCACAATACTAAGCAGTGGATATAACCTGGAAGGACTCAGGGATTGAGGGGTTGTTGTGCAGGAGGCTGGTGTAGGCGTGGTGGTGAGATTACACTGTGGAGGAGAGAAAACTCCTCTTTTGCACCCGCAAGGCAGAGCTAAGCAGAAGCCAAGGCCTTGGGTTCAGGTGGGGCTAAGTGTTCTCTGAGCCTCCATCCTCCTCTTCTTTTCTTCACTGTGGCAGCCTTAGTGACACAGTGAGGCCACCCCTCCCCTCCCTCACTAAGAAGGAAATACAGGGTTTTTCTCCCCAGAGAGGAGGCAATCTGAGGGACTCAGTGATCTGCACTTCCACAGGCTTCCATATGGCAGTGATAATGGCAGTAAAGAAGAAAGGATTGCCATGGATGGCTAACATCATATGAGTTTTCACTCCCCATGAAGTAGTTTTGAGCACGGAAGATGCTGTGAGTTGAATAAGCCCCTGAGATTCTATGGTTTCTCCCAACTGGGGTAAGGTTTCCAGGGAGAAACTAAAGCCTTATGGTAATGCATGCTTGCAGCCACCCCATCCTAGTGAGAGAGAGATGAGACCTTCTTTTCTACTCCGCACTGGAAAAACAATACAAATGATTGCAAAAAGAATCAGATAATTGTATAGTTGAGTAAATACTTAAGACAGTTTCTTGGGAAAAGTCGGTGACCCACAGGGTAAGACAATGGTTTTGGACACATCAGTTAGTGATGGGGGAAAAGCTCCAGTTCACCTCCTAGACTTCTTCAAAAGCCCAGCACCATCCAGGTGGCTCCTGCCCACCAGGAGCTGCTCCATCCCCATCCTCTCCATCCCCCCTCCCCCCTTCCTTCTCTGAGCTCCCTTCAGTTGTCCCTGAAGTAGGGCAATGTTTCTCAGCCTTGCATGACTAACAGAACCATTGGTGGTAGTCGTTAAAGCAAATTTTACAATTTGTTACTCTGGACCAACTGACTCAGCTCTTTTTGAGTGAAAGCTGGGCACACAGGGATTTGAAAAAGTGCCCAAATGACAGGTATTTAGCTAGGATAAAGAAATGTTGCTGAAGCCAGGGGCCCAGCGTAGGGCATGGGGTCAGCACACCACTGGGTGGCTTGTCTGCCTCTGAGTCAGAAGAAAGGGAGGACCACATGGCAGGGGGTGGGGGTGGGGGGAGACAGAAGACTTAGAATCTTCCAGGGTTAAAATGGGGACAGGGCTACAGATGTGAATGCTAGACGCATTATAACCAAATGAAGGCAGCAGTTTGCATGGAAGTTTCAGAAAAATGTTAGCCTCTGCCCAAGGAGAGGTGGAGATAGGCGGGATAGGCAAATCTAATGTCTAGGGCAAGAAAAGCTGGGTGAGGGTTTAGGACTGCATCT
>NW_007795736.1:0-1451 GCF_000696425.1 Galeopterus variegatus | reverse complement strand
TGAAGAAGCCCACCACAGGATACATAACCACAGTGCTGGAGCAGCACCAAAGCCCCTGCTACCTCTAGGGATTACATGAGTTCCACAATTCTCATTGGCAAAGCAACCTGGAATAACAACAGGATTAGCAACTTTGGTGTCAGACACAGAACTTCTCACTGGAACACGGAGGCCAACACACAATGGGATGAAAGTAATCAAGAAGGTCAAACTGAACTGCTCCCTCCTGTGATTTTTGCCTTCTCCAATACTGTCACTCACTCAAAAGACAGAAAAATCGCTCTGGAAACCCTCCCCCTCTAAAAAAAAAAAAGTGGCAGAAAAATATTTGTTTTCTATATAATCTTAGGTTAATTTTTAACATCATATTAAACATCAAATTTTTAAAAAGATCACCTACACAAAAGCTCAGTTTATTCACAATCTTTAAAAGGCACAATAGTGTCAAATGTTACAGCAATCTGAAAGTAATAATTTTTCTCTGTCTGCTTGCTATAAACAAACTATGAGCCAGAAGGGCTAATATTTCAAGGTGCATATGGAATGTGCAGTTTTACTGGTACTGGTTGTTGGTTAAAATGCTATTACCCTTCAAGATTTTCTGTTCCAGCATATGCTACCTGATGCACTAATACAAGATTGGGAGGAGGAAAGAACAAGAAGCCAATACGGTGGGCTGGCTGGTTAGCTCAGTCAGTTAGAGCACAGCCTAGTAACACCAAGATCAAGAGTCCAGAACCCTGCTCAGGCCAGAGGCTGAAGAAAAAACAGAAACAAACAAAAGAAAGAAACCAATATGGCATCTATCCAAATGTATCGCAGTTAGAGTGCCCCAATTATAGACACTCCTAGTGCTCCTCTCATTTCCTTTATAACATTTGTTCCACTTGTAATTACAGTCTGTTCTGCCATAATGTAACATTTGGTGAAATCAAGAAATCTTCCTTTATCCAAAATGATGTTATAATTTTTTCAATGATGTATAAAGGGCTTAGAAAGGTTAGGATTTTCAATTATGAAGTCATTTTTCTGGACAAAACTTCAGCAGCAAAGGTATTTTTGTAGTTACCATGTACCTTATTATAGTAACAAGGTAACAACTTATTATAAGCTGAAAAAATAAGAATCAGTTGATCAAAACTAACAAAAATTGGGGCCGGTAGAGTGCGGCGCTTGGGAGCGCGGCGGCGCTCCCGCCGAGGGATCGGATCCCATATAGAGACCGGTCTGCTCATTGGTTGAGCGTGGTGCAGGCGTGACACTGAGGGTTGCGATCTCGTTACCAGTCACGAAAAAAAAAAAAAAAACCTAACAAAAATCAAGCTAATTGTCACTGAGAAGATCTTCAGTGACCCATAAGACCTCTAATACCTCTAGTTGTCTAGACTCATGCTCTAATCTGTGTGGTCCATCTTCTGGCAGCACCAGCATCCCTGGGTGTTTGCTGGAAA
>NW_007795735.1:0-1451 GCF_000696425.1 Galeopterus variegatus | reverse complement strand
TTAACTGAATGCCATACATTTTGTATGAAAAACTGCAGAGGCTCTGCATGATCTTGTTTTTGTTTTTTTTTTCCTTTTTTGTCTTTTTTTACTGACTGGTAACGGGATCGCAACCCTTGGTGTTGCGCCCGCCCCGCGCTCAACCAGTGAGCGGGAACTGGTCTCCACATGGGATCCGAACCCTCGGCGGGAGCGTGCTGCACTCTTCAGTGTGCCACCGGGCCGGCCCTGCATGATCTTGTTTTACCTCAGAGGTGATTTACTTTTATTTTGGCAGTCAGTTAGCATAGAGGGAAAGCAATTGACTCCAAACAGGAATTAGAGAATTGAGTTGATGCTGGGTTTTAATCTTTGTAAAGCTTCTAATTCTAGTTTCTGAAGTATATACCATCAGAGGTTAAAATTGAAACTTGGTAAACCAGGGTTTCTCCTTGGTGAGCCCTGAACACTAATTTTGTCTCTCCAGTATCACCAGACTGACAAAACCTCTGCTTGATGCTTAGCTCCTTGGCTGCTACTTTCAGCTCAGCTTTGCATCTGCTTGTTCTGTTCACATTAGGAATCAAAAAATCGCTCCAGGGGAAAAGCCCTGGCTTTTGTCGAGTTAGGCTTATTTCTCTGTTTGCTTTTCTCTGGGATGCTGGCCCCTCATGCTCTGGATGCTTTGGTATCACTGAACTACAGTTTTGTGTCCCTAACCCTCAGAGACTGCTGACATTTTGAATTACTGCTTTTACTTGGCCTGAGAGGGCCCAGCCATCTGGGCATTGTCAAATACCTTCAGGGGAAAAGACAGAGAGATGTCAGGCTTACCTTAAGGTGGCTCCTTAACTCAGAAGTTCAATATTTTACTTTCCTGAAATTTTCTCAGTGCTCCAAATGAGAGATATGTTATTAATCACTCTTTTATATTTGCCGAAGCAGAAGTCCTCTCCCTCTGTTTTTACCCCTGACTTAAACATTGCGGTCAATGCCTAAATTTATCCACATGCTTTCTTTGCTGTCCCTTCTTCTGAATTTTTTTTTTTCATTGCGGTCAATGCCTAAATTTATCCACATGCTTTCTTTGCTGTCCCTTCTTCTGAATTTTGTTTTTTTTTGTTTTTTGGGTTTTTTTGTAACTGAAGTACATTGTTGAACATTGCCTAAATTCTTTTAGTGAGAGTCTATTGGTATTAGATTTCCCATTTTGTCTAGTCTGAAAATATCATTTTAAAAAACGTAGCTCTTTGATAAAAATTTAGTCAGTTTACATAATTCTTGGCTTACCATTATTTTGTCTTAACAATTCGAAGGTACTATTTTACTGCATGTACGTCTTGGCTTTCAATTTCGCTGTGGAGAAATTAGACTTCGGTCCAACCATTGTTCATTTTAAGTCATCAGTCTTTTTTCTCTGGGTGCTTTTAGAAGCTTTTACTGGACTTGATCAAAGACAGTATAATGTGTCT
>NW_007795734.1:0-1451 GCF_000696425.1 Galeopterus variegatus | reverse complement strand
ATTTGCTACAAATCAAAGAGGAGTCTGCTCCATCGGAGCATGACACTATCCAGCGAGCAAAGGACTGCTAAGACCCAGCACCTGTGTCCATAGGAGAAAAAATACTCCCGTAGAGAGCTGACAGCCCATATACCTATATTTGAATCCCCACATGAAAAATGAAGATCATAACTTTCCAGCAGGCTGTTTTAAGGATTGCATGAGATAATGTACATGTCTGGCTTGTAGCAGGCACAAGATAAATATCCATTCCCCTCCCTTCTGAGTAGGAAACTATATTTGTAGACCTTATTTTAGAATATTTTAAAGATCTCACATGCCTCCATTGACTATATTATTACAAATGCACATTGACTACTGGAGCATGCTAAAGAACTAACTGCAACAAGTAGAAAATCCCAAAAGTTAACTCACAGGCTTTGAAATGGGACACACCCTCCCCAGCAAGTCCCACAACCCCTGTCAAATAGAATTGTCACAAAACAGTAAACAGTCGTCCGATTGCTGATGCTATTTGATGCTCTTTACTGTTGCTCAGCGTGGATCTAAGAACAGGCCTCAGTGGAAGGAAGTGCCAGCAGCAGAAGAGGAAGGTCCAAGAAGCAATGGAGGAGAAAACCAAAGAGCCAGGGCCCACAGGGGGCTGATCTCTGAAGCACGCATTGCCCAGGTGGGAAGGAGCGGGCTCCTGGGGTGTGGGGCAGGTGAGCGCTGCTGTGCCCTGAAAACGTGCAACACAGCTTAGCAGCCTCCCTTCCTTTCACACCCATGAGAACCCCCAGCCAACCAGGATCTTTCTATGGTCTGGAAACTGAATTTCTTTTGTAATAAGAGTGAAGTATTAGGTGATTTAGGTCCTCCCATAATTCTAACATTCTAGGTCTTTCTAAAATTTTGAATATTCAGCATTAACTTCAGAGTGTTTTGCTGACAAACATCAGATTGGCCAGCAGAGGACACTGCATCACCGTGCTTGAAAACTGGTTCTGCCTCTCTGCATCCGATTACTACATTGATTAGATAATTTGCTCCATTCAAAAAAGCTAATATTTTTTAAAAAATAGATCTCAAAAACACTCTTGGCCTAAGGATCTCTAGATGATGAGCCTAAAGATAGGTGCGACTGATGGATTTCTTCACTCGTCCTTTCCCCAGTGATCAGACAGCTCTGCATTGAATTCCTGGTGCAGGAAAAGCACTGGAATCTGGAGAGGCCTCCCAGTGGATTCCGCTCTTTTCAAGCAACAAAATCATTCACTAAAACTGCAAACATTCTAACCTTAGAGAATTTCAGGATTAGAAAAAACAGAAGCAGCTCTTCTAAAGAAGAAGCCCTCCCACAAAGTAATAATGCAAACATCCTGACTTGGCCACAACCGGACGAGGCACAGAGCAGGTGAGCAGCTCCAGGTCACTCCGCAGGGAGGTGGCTGCCGGGGTCCTGGGCCTAG
>NW_007795733.1:0-1451 GCF_000696425.1 Galeopterus variegatus | reverse complement strand
TTTTTTTTTCCAAAGATTTATCTTGATCTCTGGCCTATTGACTATAATGCATATGAAAAAGACGTTGTTCATGTGAGTTTTAAAGCAGAATTTATAATTCCTTTTTTTTCTTGACATAGAAAATGAAAACATATTCACCTGGGTGTGATGCTACCAGTTCTATTTTAATAAGGTTATGCAATTTGACCACTTTTAAATGCTTATAAAATATCTTACCTCTTGTGATTTGTTCAAGCTCTTTTCTAACTGTACTGCCTTTCTTCCAGGTCAAATTGCTAACCTGTCATTTATATTCAGACCATATTCAAGTACAATTTCCTGAATGAAAATTTTGTACATTTTCTCAAGTCAAAACGAATATATCCCCACCTCTTAATAAATTTTGTGTATTTTATGACTATCAAAATTTTTAATTTTGCCATAAATTATAATTTGATGTCTATCATATATTTAACACACAATTTCTTTGAGAAATGTTTTATTTACTTATATTTTATAAAACACAGACATAAAATATTCACCTTCATGAATTTTGACAATGAATATACCTGTGTAACCACTATCCAAAAAACATACATTGAACATTTATGACACCTCTGAAGTAGCCTCAGGCACTTTTCAGTAAATCTGCTCTTTCAAAGGCAAATAATTCATAATTTGATCAGCCAAGATAAGCTTCATCTCTTCTTGGATTTTATACAGATACACTCATGCAGCATATACTCATATGGTTTTAATATTTATACTCTGCATGTTTTTGAGAATCATGTATATTTTTTGTCTATAAGTTGTTCAATCCGTTCCATGCTGATTAGTGCAGACACAAAATAGCTTGTTTATTCAGTGATGTATTGATGAACATCTATTTTCAGCATTATGAAAAATTCTGTTCCTGTAACAAGTATTTTTTATATTAAGGTATGTTCATTTATCTTGATAAAATACCTATGAATGAAATAACTTTCCATAAAGTAATTGCATTTTTCGCTTTACTGTTACCTGCCAAAAAGTTCTAAAGATTGTTTGCAATATTTTAATCTCCCATTGGAAAAGTATTTCTGTATGCTCTCATTCCACGTTAACATTTGTCATCATCGTTTTGAATTAGGAAATTCTAATGTCTATGAAATGATATCAATTATTAAAAAGAGTCTGGAAAATTTTAACTATAATTGTGCATATTTTACTATTCTTTCAGTTCTCTTAGTTTTTGCAGCTGATACTTTGAAGCTCATTTTTCGGTGCATACACATTTGTGATAGCTGTGTTTTGTAGAATCATTCTTCCTACTATTATGTAATGGTCCTCTCTACTTTGTATTCTTGATAATATTACTTGTTCTGAATTCTACAATTTCTGGTATTACTTTGAGCACTCCAGCTTTCTTTTGTTGAGTGTATCGTATCTCATTTGCCATTCTTTTACTTTTAATCTATCTTTGTCTTTATATT
>NW_007795732.1:0-1451 GCF_000696425.1 Galeopterus variegatus | reverse complement strand
AAAAAAAAAAAAGACTTTTATTCTTTAAGCAACAAGTTTATGAACTATAATACTTCAATATTGATAAATACCGAAGTTTTTTAAAAAGTTAATGAGTAAATCTGTCAATGCCAAATTTGATTATTGATTATATACCCTCTTTGTATATTCATCAACTATACTATCTTAGGTATTTAGAATGGCAAGAACATTTCTATTTTTTTATTACCATAATCAATATACTACATTTTTATACATCCCAATAACATTTATCCCTAAGTTCACTATGCAGTTTTCTTTTTCATTTGTTGGTCACATCAGTTGCAGCTTTTAGCTCTCTTGGCTTTCCCAAGAATTAAGTCACTTCACTATGTTTCATTTGGCTATTGCAGCAGCTATCTTCACGGAAATCAATTTCTTAGGAGACTGTTGCCAAAAAGAAAAGGCACTATTTATTAGTGATCATGATGTATATGTATCTTGAATAAAAAAAATATGCACAGTTTGGTTTTTAATTTATATCTGATTAAAGATTAAGCAGTAATTTGGAGAAGATAACATAACAGAAACTTGATACTATGTATTTTTAATTCTTCATTTCATGTCTTAAAATCATTACTCTCTGTTATTAAAAATCTTGGCCATATGAGGTTTTGGATCTAAAAGCTGGATAGAGTACTTCCATTTATATATAATGGTTTTCTGGATTTTCAGGGATAAACATACAAATCTCTAATGGATTTAGTGAAATCTATATCCTGCATAATTGGTTTTCTTTTTACCAAATGGATCATTTTACAATGTGCAGAAAAAAAAAGTTTTCAGATGACAATTCAATCTTGTATATTTCTTAAGAATAATCATTTGACACATAAAGGAAATGGGCTATTGTATGGGTCAACTATCTTTTTATTTATAGAAATAATGCATCTTGTAGGGAAGAGAAATATATGAGGATAGTTGTCAAAGTTTGGCTTAAGTGATTTCATTTCATAGCCCTCCACTGATTGGTGTTCAAAGGCATATTGTCCTATAACGAGCAGTAAATAATTTATTAGAAATGCATACACCATTGCATCTGTTTCTCAAAGATGTTCTCTAGTAATTATTTTACTTTCTATTATAGGCATGACATTAATATTCTAAAAATCTGTAGTTGCAGTTTTATATATAAATTCACCCAATGTTAATGCATTCATCAGAAGACTTTGATATACTAAAAAGCGCACTATAAACTATAATAGTGAAAAGTCATTTAATCATATTTTTTGCTTAAATCTGAATGTTTAATCTTAAAGTTTGATGAAATAATGTCTTGATGATAAAAATTATCAACCAATTCAATTGCTTTCGATGCTAAGAGTAAGAATTGTTTAATAGGATTGTGTTTGCACGTTATTTTAATCTCCTATTTCCTACAGCCTAAGCTCCTAAACTTTCAACCCCTTTACTTTTACTGATGGGATGTTATC